>NC_047105.1:76176014-76480014 GCF_902500255.1 Thalassophryne amazonica | reverse complement strand
CTGAATGAATCAAATCAAACCAGAGGACACACACCCCTTAAGCATTGCTAGATATGTGAATGATTACAAGTGAATGATTGCTGTGCGTGTATGTCGGAGCCAATGTGACTCTTAATTGGAGTAAGCAGGTATAAATGGCTGGTTATATACTTGACATGGAAGATAGGACATTAGATCCAGCAGCAAATAGTTTGCGTATTACGTACCTTTACAGTGAAGTTGAGCATCAAGCAGTCAGGATGAGCCTCTGCTAACTTATAGAAAAGATCTCTCCACGTAGTGTGAGCTATCATCTGCTCGAGCCATGCAGGAGTCTAGAAGGAGATGAGCAGATCCACATCAATCTATCAGTGTTTCTCCTGCCAGGCCAGAGTTTATTTTTTTATTAACTCCCAAAAACAGCAGCCAAACTAAATAAATAAACAAACAAAAATAGGAGGTCTGTTAGAAAAGTATCGGACCTTTTTATTTTTTTCAAAAGCCTGATGGATTTGAATCACGTGTGCTTGCATGAGCCAACCTTGAACCTTCGTGCGCATGCGTGATTTTTTTCACGCCTGTAGGTTGCGTCATTTGCTTGTAAGCAGCCTTTGTGTGAGGATGGGTGGAGTCTCTCGTTGTTTTTTCTTTGCAAGGAAATGGTGGAACGACTGGAGCAGCGCGACTGCATCAAATTTTGCCACAAACTGGGCAATAGTCAGGTGGAAACCATTTGGATTATTCAGATGGCTTTCGGTGACGATCCACTGGACATCACACAGATTAAGGAGCGGTACAACCGGTTTAAAGACATCCGCACAACAGTGGAGAGCGCGCTGCGCTCCCGTCGGCACCAACACGCTGAAACGACCGGATCATTTCCAAAGTGAACGCTGTGGTGATTCGGGACATGTCCTGACATGTCCAGCTTGTCCACAATTTCTCGGATAGACACACGACTGAAAAGCCACCGAAAGCCGTCTGAATCTTCCGAATGGTTGACGAGCTGGGCATGTTACAACATGTCCTGTGAGACTTCAACACGGAGGCGCTGTTGCTGCGCCATCAGCTTCGTCCCGATGAATTTCGCTGTCACTCTTTCCATGGGAAAATCTTCTTTCACAGTGGAATGTGCCGAAAAAGTGCTGATGTCCACCTCTTCCGCAATTTCTCGGATAATCACACGACGGTCCCACATCATCACAGTGTTCACTTTGGAAATGATCCGGTCGTTTCAGCGTGTTGATGCCGATCGGAGCGCGGTGCGCCCTCCACTGTTGATCTGATGCAGTCGCGCTGCTCCAGTCGTTCCGCCATTTCCTTGCAAAGAAAAAACAACGAGACGCATGCGCACGAAGGTTCAAGGTTGGCTCATGCAAGTACACGTGATTCAAATCCATCAGGTTTTTGAAAAAAATAAAAAAGGTCCGATACTTTTCTAACAGACCTAGTATGACAAATATCCATTCGTCAATCAAAAACTTCAGTACACCCCCGCAGCACTCTGATCAGTACTGCAGCACTGAGGCTGTTCAAAAAGGTGATGGATGAAAAATCAGTGGTTGCAGGATTTTTTTTTTTTTTTGCTTTGTGCCTGCCCTGCTGAGCTCCACACGAGTCATACACCTGTTAGAAAGGTTTTTTTTAAATCTTACTGTATAAAACATGAAGACATGACAAAGATCATTATATATGATCTAAAATGTGAATTATCACTAATTTAACACAACCAGAGATTAAACATTAAAACTGTGTAATTTGTTTTTAATTCATGAAGTTTTCCCATCCAGGGATTAACTTTCAGGGAGCAAATTTGAAAATACAAATGGGGTCATATAGTGTAAAATCATAGCGTGTACATGTACCGGACAAGCCCTCTGTGGTGTCGCCTGTGGGTTTTCTGAACAGCGGTTTTGAAACTCAAATAGTGCAGCTCTGGGTGCCACCATATGGGCAGTGATAACTCCACCTAAGTTCCAGCCAACCCATAACTAGGTGTGGGCATGTCCATGTGTGACCTGGGTGAGACACATGCAACTCAAACATGCCCTATATCAGATTTAGCAAACAAGCTAAAGCTGCCAGGCTAAGCTCGGTTCAGTTGTTTTATTAAACACAGACTGCATGGTGGTTTTCATAATGGGTCACTTGGCTGCAGGTACTGCCTCAGTAAACATGGAAAAACAGTGGAGCTTTATGTTACTGATAGCTGCTAACAGCAATAACATAAAAAAATTAAAAAAATAACAGAAATTTCACCTGACGGAAACACTGGGGCATAGGTGATGAGATTGTAATCGATATCAATGCCATTATTGATTCCCTTATCAATTGTCTGTGTACTAAAAGTAGACTTTACAGGTTTTCTATGTCAACATCATTTTATTGAGTCTTAAAGTAAATAAATATGAAATTGGCCACTGGATCCTTGATCTCTGGACTTAAATAGAAATAAACAAAATCTGTAGTTTTTGTCAAAAGCATTTCTTTTCAGGCATTAATGGCATGAATGTCACTCCATACCTCTGAGCTGAGCTCAGCCGGCTGCACGTTGGCATCAATGTAATTCATAAAGAACGCAGAATGCTTCTAAAAAGCAGCGACGCAATGAACCAATAAAGCAGTGGGTCGGAGCACTGCTTCGTTGTTTCAAGCTTCCAGAACAGCCGCTGCAGAAGTGGTTGATTACTGCAGGGTCTGCAATCAACGTAGAGAAATGATCATTTTCCCAATAAAACACCCTCAAAAACAACACCCACTCTGAAGGATCAATAAGGGAATCATTAAGCAAAAAAGGCTATTGATGTCGGCAGATCGAATCATTTAACGATTCTCAAAAAGAACTGGTACTCGATACCCATCCCTAGGCACAGGCTATTTAGATGGTCCATCAGGACAAATAACAGCACAGCAAAGCATATTATCACAGATATTTGTACAAAAGTGCTCATAAGAGAACAAACACAGTCAGTGCACAACAGCTAGCAGCCACTGCCAACATGGCTCTGGACTGTGATCAGTGCACTTTGAATCATGCTCAGTGTTCACGATCTGCTATTTCCACAAAGATCACAGGCAACTTTTATACAATATTTCTGTAAACTATGTTCAATGAGAGTGTTTTTGCTCTCTACTTTTTTGTCTCTGAACATCTCATGTTTTTCCACTCTATGCCTTGTGATTTGAATCCCCCCAGCTCCCACCCCTTCAGTGAGTATCACCAGGCCTGAAATAAAATTTTAGGAGAATCACTGTCATTCAATCACTTTGGAGAGGTAAGAGAAAATGATACTCTGCTGCCATATGAGATTCATGATTTGGAATATATTCATTTGTGTGTGAAATTTCCTCAGTTCTATTTCAGAAATTAATCTCACCTCTCCCTCCACAGTGAAAATAGAATCAGCTTTCTGAGGGTCAAAGTTTTTTATCAGAAGACTCTTGAGGTGATTTTCTACACGTTCTTGGACCTGAGCAGGTTCTACACCTGGAAGTTAAAAAAGAAATGATAAAAGTCACACAATAAATGTGATGATAAGATGAAGTAGCACAATTTGTATTTATTTTTTGTTACCCATCTGGATAAGCCACTCTGCCAGCAGGTTTACAGTCTGGGCCACAGCAGAGTAGTTCTCAGAGAGGAGCTGGATCACATGCTCTGGAGAGCCTCCCGCTTGGAAATACCTGGGAGAAAAACAAGTGGCGTCCCACTGACCCGTTATACCTTGTGCACTGTCAGTCCAGTATTTTCAGAGACGAAAGATGTTTACAGTGTTATGAATTACGTTAAGACAGAAATCTTGCTCCTTTTATACAGGTACGTACAGTTTGAGGGTGTTAAAGATGGCAGGTTCCATGATATAATCTCTACTGGAGAATTTCTGCAAACAATCCTCTTGAATTTTTCCATCATTTTCTGCGTCAACATAACCATCCTCCTGAAAAACAATGTTTCACTGATTTAAACATTTCTGATACGATAAATACAATTATATTAATTATTAACAGTTAACAGTTATCATACATTTTAAAAAGTCAACATAATTTACTTTTCTTTTCTAGAAAAGGATGCAACCAGCAAGAATAAATAAAACAGAGGTTTAGCAAAGCACAAAAAGCAAGTACTGATATGAAAATTTCTATTTGAGCAAAGAAACAATGGAGCAAAACACTTTGGATGTTGGAAATGGTATCATTACATAGTTTGTCCAGCAGGTGGTGCCTCGACAGCTTTTATTTTAGTTATTTATGCATTTAGCTTTATACACAATGCTTTCAAGCATGACTGGGATATGAAAACAACCAGGCCTGAAAGAAGTTTCAGTAGGAAGCATTTTAAAAACAGGGTCAAGTGGGAGGGGAAAGTGTTAGCTTTTTAAATACTTCAAAGACAGTGGACTTAATGAGAGGATTTCACACTGTTACAATGGACTGATACAGAAGGTAGCAGCAATACAACAATAAGGATGCCAGCTGCCATTAAATGCAGAAGAATAAGAAGGGCTGGAGCCCCCATCACCCCTGGGTCACATTAGCTGCAACAGACAAATACAAAGCGACCAGCTATCAATCATTTTCAATCACAGTGTGAGCTTCACAGCAACAAGAGAGAATTTGTTGCTGTGCCACCAACTAGGCTGTGCCAAAACAGATGGGAAGTCCATTTTATGCAAATGCTACTGTCACTCTGAGTGAAGGCACCACAATGGCAGTGTGGCATACTTTGGTTGTCGGTTATAATTATGGTTTGTTTTAATAAAGTTAATGTTTAAACTGCAAGACGTCAAGCCTCAATTATATTTCTTTGTCATAAGTGTTTGATAATAAAGTGTTAAGAATCATTGCCATTCTTTATGTACAGTCACTTGCCCAGTTCCGGATCACTGCTGTAGTATTTGCGCCACCATTTCTCGTAATCAGCGCGAATAAGCTAATACTTGGTACCAATGGAAAGACTGATGTTTTGTCTACAAAAGACCACAAGCTTGACCGGATCCAGCCATACTTGTGATCAGCAGAGGAATCAAAACATCCGGTCTCAGTGGTGTGCGCGCGTTTTCTGACTCACTCATTCCTGCAAGTGTGAAAGTGATGATCTCTAAGAAGTAGCAAAGGTGAGTTAGCCATTCAGTGTCACTGGTTCTAGAGTGGGAAAATACTTACTTACTTGGGTAGAAAATGTCAGTGTGTTATGTCTTGCTGTTTAATTGCTGCACGCATTTATCTCTGACGTGAAAATTTGCCGGTTGTGGATCACTGAAGCAGCAGCCTCGTGTCAGTACTTGTGAACCATGTGTACTTTGGGGGTCATCTCAACATCACGAATGGGCATGAATGTGGGGGCTTTTACTTTTTAATTCGTGAGAAATCTCACCTCCACACATTTAAAACCCTCCTTTGCTCTCCATCTCTAACAATATAAGGTGCGAAGTGATAGCAAGTTGGGGCATCTTGTGCTATCCTGAGTTAAAAGCTTAGGGGGAGATGTCAAAATCCAAGAATGTTTATTACCACAGATTTTATTTTATCTTCATTTATTAAGGAATGCCACCCAATGTGCGTAAACACTTCATTTTTTGCTCGTAAAACGTATAACAGTGCCTTTTGAAACTAACTAAACTAACTAACTCATTTAATTCAAGTAAAACTTATATCATTTTGTGTTCAAAACAATTCCAGGCACAGTGTGTATCATTCTGCATTAGAAGGGCTCCAGCCAGATGCCAAGAATGCCCCCAAAGTGACAGAGTGTCATGATCCAGAACCGGGCAAAGTGATCCATTTCCAGCAAATATTTGCAACACATAATGTGGCTTCACACTTTAAGTAGAAGGGCTGCCCCATCCACACTTCTTCAGCTAGATAACATCCAAATACCCAATACAACAATACCCAATAAAGGACATTCAGTTGCATTATGGCTCTGTATAGCGAGACTTTCAAAAAAATGATCCACAACTGCGCAAGTGACATACACACACACACACACACATACATATATACATACATATATATATATATATATATATATACATATATATATATATATATATATATATATACATACATATATATAGTCAGTTACATCAGTTTTTGGTCCCCAAAATATCCAAATTGGTTGGGCTGTATTTCAGAGTTGTTTGACACAGTAGCATAATGACAGCTAAGATAATGCTGCCAATACACAAAAGCTCATAAAACCGACAAACAAACAAGCTGCCTCTAATATATATATATATATATATATATATATATATATATTAGTTTATGCTGTTACACTTCAGCTGACTGGGTGTTAGCCTGCAGTCATTGATCATCTGAGCTAACACTGTGCTAACAGTGTTTCTACAACTGTCACGCAGCAACAAGTTCGAATCTCACCATGTTACACTCGCCGCTTTCCCACTCAGCTGCACCGCCATAATACTCCGCGTCCATGTTGACTACAAGCAAGCAACGTTACGACAGCTTCAGGAAACAAGCCGGAACAGAATGTCTGCAGCAGCTAACAGCTAACAAGCATGCTAAGCTGCAGGAAATGGACCGCAAACCACGCCCCCAAAACAGCGCATTGGAAAGTTGCGCCCAACGTAAGTCTCGCAGGGTCAACTCAGTTAACAAACATCAGTGAATGGAAATAAGAAATTTTACAAAATATTAAGGATCAGCCATGTTTCCAACAATGTAAATGGTAAACGGTTACGATTCGTAAAAGCGATGAGATAATAAGGGAGGATGTTTGAGTGCAGGAAACAAAGATGTGTGCAGAAGAGATGAAAAATGCTGACATGGATCTGTGGAATTACATAACTGAGCAGAATGAGAAAATAAGAGAATCAAAAACAATAACAAATAAGATATTCCTTTATTAGTCCCATACTGGGAAATTTGCATTGTCACAGCAGCAGTGATAACAGAATTGCACAACAGTTGGGCAAAGTGTGTAAACAAAAGGCAAACACGAATACCTAGACATGACAAATCAAGATAATGAAAACTAGAGAAACTGTATTTACACCGTAAACAGGACACAAATACAGTATGTGCAGTGGGGATGAGTGTGATTATGGTAAGACAACAGATTTGTTGACCTGTAATATACAAAAGTAAACATATACACTTACCTTACTGATCACTTTGTCCAGTCACTTTCTGTCTGCTGTTAATATGCCAATGATCCAGCAGATCACTCCAAAGAAGACGACTGATACCACCACAGAGTCATAAAAGCTGTTTTGGAGCACTTCCTGCACCCCAAATGACCTCAGTCTCCTCAAAAGAGAGAACCAAGGGTGGGTTGGCCATTGGGAGTACGGAATTTTTCGTGGTGGGCCAATCAATAATGGGTCGATGGCTGCCCGTTTTTTTGTTTTGTTTTGTTTTGTTTTTTTGCTGCAACTTGCCATGGTAACTCTCCCAGCCCAGAGAGCTCAGCTGCAGCCTGCAGACACAGCAGAGACCCAGTGGCTTGTCTGTCAAAAGAATACCTGACCCAATTGTGGCTCTATGAAAGGATGCAGAGACTCAGGAGTCCCACCCACGCATGCTCTAGGCACCTCTCATCCAGTCACCTTTAATAATGACCAATCATGATGAGAAACAACACAGCAGAACATGAAAAACAAAGTGAGTCACAAAATAGAGAAAAAAACCGAAAGGCGTTGCAGAAAAACTGAGGGGAAATAAAAAAAAAAAATCTCTCTCAACTGATGCTGCTAAGAGCAGAAAAATTTCAGAGAAGTTTGCTGTGGGGACCGGCCTGGCAGGGATGAATGTGGGAAATTTTTGCTAATTTATTAACAATAAAAACTAAGAAATCAGTTCACATGTACATAAGTATTCACAGCCTTTGCTCAATACTGTGTTGCTGCACCTTTGGCAGCAATTACAGCCTCAAGTCTTCTCGAATATGATGCCACAGGCTTGTGGCACCTATCTTTGGGCAGTTTTGCTGATTTCTCTTTGCAGCACCTCTCAAATTCCATCAGGTTGGATGGGGAACTTGGTGCACAGCCATTTTCAGACCTTTCCAGACTCAGAGATGTTCAGTCAGATTCAGATCTGGGCTCTGTCTGGGCCACTCAAAGACATTCAGAGTTGTCCTGCAGCCACTCCTTTGATATCTTGGCTGTGTGCTTAGGGTCACTGTCCTACTGAAAGGTGAACAGTTACCCCAGTTTGAGGTCAGGAGCGCTCTGGAGCAGGTTTTCATCCAGGATGTCTCTGTACATTGCTGCATTAATCTTTCCCTCAATCCTGACTAGTCTCCCAGTTCCTGCTGCTAAAAAACATCCCCACAGCATGATGCTGCCACTACCATGCTTCACTGTAAGGTTTCTTCCAAATATGACACCTGGCATTCACGCCAAAGAGTTCAGTCTTTGTCTCATCACACCAGAGAATTTTGTTTCTCATGGTCTGAGAGTCCTTCAGGTCCCTTTTGGCAAACTCCAGGTGGACTGCCATGTGCCTTTTACTAAGGAGTGGCTTCCGTCTGCCAACTCTACCTTACAGACCTGATTGGTGGATTGCTGCAGAGATGGTTGTCACTCTGGAAGGTTCTCCTTTCTCCACAGAGGAATACTGGAGCTCTGGCAGAGTGACTATCGGGTTTTTGGTCACTTCCCTGAGTGAGGCCCGTCTCCAGAAATAACTCAGTTTAGACGAGTGGTCAGTTCTAGGAAGAGTCCTGATGGATCTGAACTTCTAAAAGAAGATCAGCTGTGGACATAGTTAGTCATTATAAGTACTTAGGCACCATCCTGGATGACAAACTGTCTTTTGAGACCAACTCATATGCCATCTGCAGGAAAGTAAATCAAAGGCTGTTTTATTTGAGGAAACTGAGGTCTTTTAATGTTGATAAGAAGTTTCTTAAACTGTTTTACTCATCTTTTATTGAGTCTGTTTTAACATTTGCAATGAGTTGTTGGTTTGGGAGCCTCAGCATAAAAAATAAGAGCAGGATGAAGAATGTGGTCAAACTCTGCCAAAAAATAATTGGCACTAGCCTGAGTGAATTTGATAATGCTTATCAAATCAGAGCCACTCAGAGGGCAAGGGCCATTTTGGCCAATCCTCTCCATCCTCTTCATGCAGAGTTTCGACTCCTCCCATCTAAGAGGAGGTATTCGTTCTCTTGTCAGGCCAAATCAAATAGATATTTAAAATCCTTTGTCCCGTCTGCTATTAGATTTCTTAATAGGCTGTAGATGAACTTGTTGGGAACAAAATACTGCACTGTAATTTGTGATGACTGTATATGTATGTATGTATGTATGTGTTGATTTGTATTATCACATGTGCCATGTGAGATTTTGTTGTCTGATTCTTAACTTTTGCTGCAAACCAAATTGCCCTCCGGGGACATTAAAGATTATCAATTCAATTCAATTCAATTCAAATGCAAATGAACCTAAATGCTAAAGAACACAGAGATTCAACAATATTATCTTACTACCTAAATGAAACACAACGCTGCAGTACGCAGCTCTGCAAATACACCAATGTGAAAGGGGCTTAACCCTTTCAAGATTATATGCAAATCAATCTAGTGACAAGGGACACTGTCAACCTAACAGTGTATATAAAGAGAATCAGCAGACAAAAGACAACACAACTCTAATCTAATACTACTAAGTATATTATACTACAAAACCAATACCACAAGGTTGGAACTTGTCCACACAAATCAACACATTAGAACGTGAAGATGCACAAATATAGATGAACAGAGTATCTCAGAGTCTCCTTAACATGAGTGTGAAAGGATGAACTCCACAAATATATTAGGGAACAATGCAGTTTGGTTGACCACATCTATGCTGTGGCTGCTGCTGCTGCTGTTGAGTCACTGTGGCACCATGTGCCTGGCCACTGGCCAGTGAGGCCTTCCCTCTGGTGTCAAAAGCAGTAGCGCTGTGGTGTTGAAGCTGTATACATTATCTGTGCTGTACTGAGCCAATTATATAGGTTTTCACATAGTGTTATCATTATAATCTTCAGCATTTGTGATGAAAAAATACAAGTCATTCATGTGCCACCAAAGAATGAATATAATGATATTGTGATTTTTAAATCCACAGGAGATGTTTTTCAACAGGCCAGTATAAGTAAGATTGACAAATACATGCATTTGTAGGCCTGATTGTGCAGCAGAGGCATGGGGAAAAATTGGTTTTATCAATTTCTTTTTTTGAACAAGCTTCTACAAAGTATGAAACAGCAGGCTGGTCATGTAGTTTCATGCATATTAGGGATGAAGGATAGAAGATACAGCTTGGAAATAAGAAACTATGAACTCAGCAGTTCAAATAACACAAAGATAACAGTTTTAATTGCCTTTCGTGAGCAAAAACAAGCAAACTTTGGGAAATGTGAAAAACTGGGCAGCCATCTTGTTTTATGCTAATTAGGCAGTGCTAATTATGCTAATAGTAGAGATATAGCATGCTAACAACAATATTTAAATTCTGCAGGTCAAAATACATAAGAATATAACTTTTATTTCTTTTTGTAATGCAAATACAAGTAAACTTGTGGAAATTTGACGAAATGAGCAGCCATTTTGTTTTATGCAAATTAGAAGGTCAAAGAGTAAAGATACAGCATGCCAATAGCAATTTTTGAACTCAGCAGGTCAAAATACATAAGAATCAGCCTATTGTCTGCTTTTAACAGAAAATGCCTTGGGTAGTCTACTTATTTGGAAATAGAACCTAACTACCAGTGATATGCACGCAAAATGTGCATAAATCACCAAATTAAGACGCAAATTGCCACAGGTGAAAGAAAAATTCAAAACAGTCCAGAGAAATGTTACTCAAGCAGTTTGTAGCAATTTGAATCATGATTTGTGCAGAATGCAGCAGTGACCTTAAATTGATGTGCACTGCTGTTCTGGGCCATTTATAAGGGTGACGCTTCACAATTATGCTCTTAGATTGTATTTAATGATAAAATACCTGCTTAATAATACAGGTGTGCAGTTAGAGTATTTCTGTCCAGTTCTGTGTGTACTTGAGTTTATCACTGTGACTGAAATCTGGTGTTTAGACATTTAGTAATTTAAAATATCAGCAGTTTTCCAGAAAGAACCTGGACACAAGCATAGCCAGATGAATTTTCTGTATAATAGTACAACCCCAATTCCAATGAAGTTGGGATGTTGTGTAAAATGTAAATAAAATCAGAATACAATGATTTGCAAATCCTCTTCAACCTATATTCAATTGAATACACCACAAAGACAAGATATTTAATATTCAAACTGATAGATTTTTTGTTTTTGTGCAAATATTTGCTCACTTTGAAATGGATGCCTGCAACACATTTCAAAAAAGTTGGGACGGGGCAACAAAAGACTGGGAAAGTTTATGAATGCTCAAAGAACACATAATTGGAAACAGGTGAGTGTCATGATTGGGTATAAAAGGAACATCCGCAAAAGGCTCAGCAACACATTTCAAAAAAGCTGGGACAGTGGTATGTTTACCACTGTTACATCACCTTTCCTTCTAACAACACTCAAGCGTTTGGGAACTGAGGACACTAACTGTTGAAGCTTTGTAGGTGTAATTCTTTCCCATTCTTGCTTGATGTACGACTTCAGTTGTTCAAGGGTCCAGGGCCTCCGTTGTCGTATTTTGCACTTCATAATGCGCCATACATTTTCAATGGGTGACAGCTCTGGACTACAGGCAGGCCAGTCTAGTACCTGCACTCTTTTACTACGAAGCCACGTTGTTGTAACACGTGCAGAATGTGGCTTGGCATTGTCTTGCTGAAATAAGCAGGGACGTCCCTGAAAAAGACATTGCTTGGATGGCAGCATGTGTTGCTCCAAAACCTGGATAGTAGAGAAGCTTGAATCTTCGACTGGACTGGGTTGCTTGACGCGAGTAGTAGTCGAAGATTCAAGCTTCTCTACTATGGAAACCACCTGGACAACTGAGAGCCTACAAAGAACCAAAGCCTGGTCGTACCTTTCAGCATTGATGTTGCCATCACAGATGTGTAAGGTGCCCATGCCATGGGCATTAACACGCCCCCATACCATCACAGATGCTGGCTTTTGAACTTTGAGCTGGTAACAATCTGGATGGTCTTTTTCCTTTTTTGTCCAGAGGACACGACGTCCATGATTTCCAAAAACAATTTGAAACATGGACTCATCAGACCACAGCACTTTTC
Source organism: Thalassophryne amazonica (assembly GCF_902500255.1). Taxonomy (NCBI): domain Eukaryota; kingdom Metazoa; phylum Chordata; class Actinopteri; order Batrachoidiformes; family Batrachoididae; genus Thalassophryne; species Thalassophryne amazonica. The sequence continues at coordinate 76,467,843 of NC_047105.1, read as the reverse complement.
CACTTCGCGTCTGTCCATTTCAAATGAGCTCAGGCCCAGAGAAGGCGGCGGCATTTCTGGATGTTGTTGATGTGTGGCTTTTGCTTTTTATGCTAGAGTTTTAACTTACACTTGTAGATGTAGCGACAAACTGTGTTAACTGACAATGGTTTTCTGAAGTGTTCCTGAACAGACGCGGTAAGATCCTTTACACAATGATGTTGGTTTTTAATGCAGTGCCGCCTCGAAGGTCATGGGCATTCAATGTTGGTTTTCGGCCTTGCCGCTTATGTGTAGAAAGTTCTCCAGATTCTCTGAATCTTCTGATTATTTTATGGACTGTAGATGATGGAATCCCTAACAGAATGCATGGTTTCTTGCTTGCCTCTACTGGTGGTTGGCTCTCACTGCGGTATTGTATCACTTCCTGTTCCGGAGCACAGCGGTGTTTTTCTGTATCTGTTAGCTGTTTAATCTGCGCAGTTAGATTGATCTAGTTATCTAGATTACGATTTGTTTCCCAGTGTAATCTTTACGTGCCTTAACTAAAGCACTCCTTCTGCTGAATCACCTCTAAATTATTTACACATTATTCACTTTGCGTGTTTTTAGGAATCCGCTAGCTTAGCGTAGCTACTAGCTCTTAGCCGATTTAGCATGGCGGCTTCTCCTGTCCCTCCCGCACTTTTCTGCTCTGGGTGTGAAATGTTTAATTATTCCTCGGCCTCCTTTAGCAGTAACGGTACTTGTAATAAGTGTAGCTTATTCATAGCTTTGGAGGCCAGGCTGGGCGAATTGGAGACTCGGCTCCGCACCGTGGAAAATTCTACAGCTAGCCAGGCCCCTGTAGTCGGTGCGGACCAAGGTAGCTTAGCCGCAGTTAGTTACCTCCTGGCAGATCCTGAGCAGCCGGGAAAGCAGGCCGACTGGGTGACTGTGAGGAGGAAGCGTAGCCCTAAACAGAAGCCCCGTGTACACCGCCAACCCGTTCACATCTCTAACCGTTTTTCCCCACTCGACGACACACCCGTCGAGGATCAAACTCTGGTTATTGGCGACTCTGTTTTGCGAAATGTGAAGTTAGCGACACCAGCAACCATAGTCAATTGTCTTCCGGGGGCCAGAGCAGGCGACATTGAAGGAAATTTGAAACTGCTGGCTAAGGCTAAGCGTAAATTTGGTAAGATTGTAATTCACGTCGGCAGTAATGACACCCGGTTATGCCAATCGGAGGTCACTAAAATTAACATTAAATCGGTGTGTAACTTTGCAAAAACAATGTCGGACTCTGTAGTTTTCTCTGGGCCCCTCCCCAATCAGACCGGGAGTGACATGTTTAGCCGCATGTTCTCCTTGAATTGCTGGCTGTCTGAGTGGTGTCCAAAAAATGAGGTGGGCTTCATAGATAATTGGCAAAGCTTCTGGGAAAACCTGGTCTTGTTAGGAGAGACGGCATCCATCCCACTTTGGATGGAGCAGCTCTCATTTCTAGAAATCTGGCCAATTTTCTTAAATCCTCCAAACCGTGACTATCCAGCGTTGGGACCAGGAAGCAGAGTTGTAGTCTTACACACCTCTCTGCAGCTTCTCTCCCCCTGCCATCCCCTCATGACCCCATCCCCGTAGAGACGGTGCCTGCTCCCAGACTACCAATAACCAGCAAAAATCTATTTAAGCATAAAAATTCAAAAAGAAAAAATAATATAGCACCTTCAACTGCACCACAGACTAAAACAGTTAAATGTGGTCTATTAAACATTAGGTCTCTCTCTTCTAAGTCCCTGTTAGTAAATGATATAATAATTGATCAACATATTGATTTATTCTGCCTAACAGAAACCTGGTTACAGCAGGATGAATATGTTAGTTTAAATGAGTCAACACCCCCGAGTCACACTAACTGTCAGAATGCTCGTAGCACGGGCCGGGGCGGAGGATTAGCAGCAATCTTCCATTCCAGCTTATTAATTAATCAAAAACCCAGACAGAGCTTTAATTCATTTGAAAGCGTGACTCTTAGTCTTGTCCATCCAAATTGGAAGTCCCAAAAAACAGTTTTATTTGTTATTATCTATCGTCCACCTGGTCGTTACTGTGAGTTTCTCTGTGAATTTTCAGACCTTTTGTCTGACTTAGCGCTTAGCTCAGATAAGATAATTATAGTGGGCGATTTTAACATCCACACAGATGCTGAGAATGACAGCCTCAACACTGCATTTAATCTATTATTAGACTGTATTGGCTTTGCTCAAAAAGTAAATGAGTCCACCCACCACTTTAATCATATCTTAGATCTTGTTCTGACTTATAATAGAAGACTTAACAGTATTCCCTGAAAACTTCCTTCTGTCTGATCATTTCTTAATAACATTTACATTTACTCTGATGGACTACCCAGCAGTGGGGAATAAGTTTCTTTACACTAGAAGTCTTTCAGAAAGCGCTGTAACTAGGTTTAAGGATATGATTCCTTCTTTATGTTCTCTAATGCCATATACCAACACAGTGCAGAGTAGCTACCTAAACTCTGTAAGTGAGATAGAGTATCTCGTCAATAGTTTTACATCCTCATTGAAGACAACTTTGGATGCTGTAGCTCCTCTAAAAAAGAGAGCTTTAAATCAGAAGTGCCTGACTCCGTGGTATAACTCACAAACTCGTAGCTTAAAGCAGATAACCCGTAAGTTGGAGAGGAAATGGCGTCTCACTAATTTAGAAGATCTTCACTTAGCCTGGAAAAAGAGTCTGTTGCTCTATAAAAAAGCCCTCCGTAAAGCTAGGACATCTTTCTACTCATCACTAATTGAAGAAAATAAGAACAACCCCAGGTTTCTTTTCAGCACTGTAGCCAGGCTGACAAAGAGTCAGAGCTCTATTGAGCTCAGTATTCCATTAACTTTAACTAGTAATGACTTCATGACTTTCTTTGCTAACAAAATTTTAACTATTAGAGAAAAAATTACTCCTAACCATCCCAAAGACATATCGTTATCTTTGGCTGCTTTCAGTGATGCCGGTATTTGGTTAGACTCTTTCTCTCCGATTGTTCTGAGTTATTTTCATTAGTTACTTCATCCAAACCATCAACATGTTTATTAGACCACATTCCTACCAGGCTGCTCAAGGAAGCCCTACCATTAATTAATGCTTCGATCTTAAATATGATCAATCTATCTTTGTTAGTTGGCTATGTACCACAGGCTTTTAAGGTGGCAGTAATTAAACCATTACTTAAAAAGCCATCACTTGGCCCAGCTATCTTAGCTAATTATAGGCCAATCTCCAACCTTCCTTTTCTCTCAAAAATTCTTGAAAGGGTAGTTGTAAAACAGCTAACTGATCATCTGCAGAGGAATGGTCTATTTGAAGAGTTTCAGTCAGGTTTTAGAATTCATCATAGTACAGAAACAGCATTAGTGAAGGTTACAAATGATCTTCTTATGGCCTCGGACAATGGACTCATCTCTGTGCTTGTTCTGTTAGACCTCAGTGCTGCTTTTGATACTGTTGACCATAAAATTTTATTACAGAGATTAGAGCATGCCATAGGTATTAAAGGCACTGCGCTGCGGTGGTTTGAATCATATTTGTCTAATAGATTACAATTTGTTCATGTAAATGGGGAATCTTCTTCACAGACTAAAGTTAATTATGGAGTTCCACAAGGTTCTGTGCTAGGACCAATTTTATTCACTTTATACATGCTTCCCTTAGGCAGTATTATTAGACGGTATTGCTTAAATTTTCATTGTTACGCAGATGATACCCAGCTTTATCTATCCATGAAGCCAGAGGACACACACCAATTAGCTAAACTGCAGGATTGTCTTACAGACATAAAGACATGGATGACCTCTAATTTCCTGCTTTTAAACTCAGATAAAACTGAAGTTATTGTACTTGGCCCCACAAATCTTAGAAACATGGTGTCTAACCAGATCCTTACTCTGGATGGCATTACCCTGACCTCTAGTAATACTGTGAGAAATCTTGGAGTCATTTTTGATCAGGATATGTCATTCAAAGCGCATATTAAACAAATATGTAGGACTGCTTTTTGCATTTACGCAATATCTCTAAAATTAGAAAGGTCTTGTCTCAGAGTGATGCTGAAAAAACTAATTCATGCATTTATTTCCTCTAGGCTGGACTATTGTAATTCATTATTATCAGGTTGTCCTAAAAGTTCCCTAAAAGCCTTCAGTTAATTCAAAATGCTGCAGCTAGAGTACTGACGGGGACTAGAAGGAGAGAGCATATCTCACCCATATTGGCCTCTCTTCATTGGCTTCCTGTTAATTCTAGAATAGAATTTAAAATTCTTCTTCTTACTTATAAGGTTTTGAATAATCAGGTCCCATCTTATCTTAGGGACCTCGTAGTACCATATCACCCCAATAGAGCGCTTCGCTCTCAGACTGCAGGCTTACTTGTAGTTCCTAGGGTTTGTAAGAGTAGAATGGGAGGCAGAGCCTTCAGCTTTCAGGCTCCTCTCCTGTGGAACCAGCTCCCAATTCAGATCAGGGAGACAGACACCCTCTCTACTTTTAAGATTAGGCTTAAAACTTTCCTTTTTGCTAAAGCTTATAGTTAGGGCTGAATCAGGTGACCCTGAACCATCCCTTAGTTATGCTGCTATAGACGTAGACTGCTGGGGGGTTCCCACGATGCACTGTTTCTTTCTCTTTTTGCTCTGTATGCACCACTCTGCATTTAATCATTAGTGATCGATCTCTGCTCCCCTCCACAGCATGTCTTTTTCCTGGTTCTCTCCCTCAGCCCCAACCAGTCCCAGCAGAAGACTGCCCCTCCCTGAGCCTGGTTCTGCTGGAGGTTTCTTCCTGTTAAAAGGGAGTTTTTCCTTCCCACTGTAGCCAAGTGCTTGCTCACAGGGGTCGTTTTGACCGTTGGGGTTTTACATAATTATTGTATGGCCTTTCCTTACAATATAAAGCGCCTTGGGGCAACTGTTTGTTGTGATTTGGCGCTATATAAAAAAATTGATTGATTGATTGATTGATACTGCAAGTGGACAGCATTTATATACAGCTTTTATGGTCACAGTGTTTATAGTGAAGACTCACGTTCACTCACACACCCATGTTAGGGTGCTGCCATAAAAGACACTCAACTGCACACCGGAAGCAACTTGGGATTTGGAACCTTGCCCAAGGGCCCTCTGTGATTTTTCCAGTCTGATGGGTTTTTGAACCAAGGAACTTATGGTCAGAAGTCCACCACTTGACCATCATATGGGATACTCAAGCCTAGATCTGATCAGTTTTCTTCTCCATCATGTACTGTAGCTGTGATGCAGTAGGCAAACGTTGCACTATGAAGTTTCCCCCATCACAGTTAGAGAAGCTTACAACTCTGTCAGAGAGGTCATGGGCATTTTGGTGACTTCCCTCAATTTTCTTACAGTCCTTCAGTTGTTGAGAACTGCGTACCCCAGGCAGATTTACCACACAGTACCGGACTGCATTTCATAATCACAGATTTAAATGAAATCCAAGATATATTCAGTAACTTGGAAATGTTTACGTAACCGTCACGACTTGTTTAAAGAAAACTGACCGTAAAAGTGATTATAGTAATGCACACCATTTTCTTGATAGACTTACATAATGTTGTTGACACATTGTATTTAAGGGGTATACTAATAAGCCTAAATCATTAAAAAACAGAAATACATAAAAAGCCGAAGGATTACAAACTTTTCAGTTGTACTGTTATGTGTTTTCTTTTTGCATAGACATGTCACTCGTACCTTCAAACACCCAAAGTTTTATCTTACATGATTCAAATGTTTTTATTAGCAACTGGAACTCTGATCAAGTGCACAAAATGATACCACCTGCTGTGTCATACATTTTTTTTTTTTTTTGCATGTAAAAAACTGGTGGTAGTACATCTTTTGTGATGAAATGCCTGAATTTAAGTATTCCATTTACAGTAGTGTTCAGAATAATACACTGAACAAAAATATAAACGCAACACTTTTGGTTTTGCTCCAATTTTGTATGAGATGAACTCAAAGATCTAAAACTTTTTCCACATATACAATATCACCATTTCTCTCAAATATTGTTCACAAACCAGTCTACATCTGTGATAGTGAGCACTTCTCCTTTGCTGAGATAATCCATCCCACCTCACAGGTGTGCCATATCAAGATGCTGATTAGACACCATGATTAGTGCACAGGTGTGCCTTAGACTGCCCACAATAAAAGGCCACTCTGAAAGGTGCAGTTTTATCACACAGCACAATGCCACAGATGTCGCAAGATTTGAGGGAGCGTGCAATTGGCATGCTGACAGCAGGAATGTCAACCAGAGCCGTTGCTCGTGTATTGAATGTTCATTTCTTTACCATAAGCCGTCTCCAAAGGCGTTTCAGAGAATTTGGCAGTACATCCAACCAGCCTCACAACCGCAGACCACGTGTAACCACACCAGCCCAGGACCTCCACATCCAGCATGTTCACCTCCAAGATCGTCTGAGACCAGCCACTCGGACAGCTGCTGAAACATTCGGTTTGCATAACCAAAGAATTTCTGCACAAACTGTCAGAAACCGTCTCAGGGAAGCTCATCTGCATGCTCGTCGTCCTCATCGGGGTCTCGACCTGACTCCAGTTCGTCGTCGTAACCGACTTGAGTGGGCAAATGCTCATATTCGCTGGCATTTGGCACGTTGGAGAGGTGTTCTCTTCCCGGATGATGCGAAGGAGATGTGTTGCACTGCATGAGGCAAATGGTGGTCACACCAGATACTGACTGGTATCCCCCCCAATAAAACAAAACTGCACCTTTCAGAGTGGCCTTTTATTGTGGGCAGTCTAAGGCATACCTGTGCACTAATCATGGTGTCTAATCAGCATCTTGGTATGGCACACCTGTGAGGTGGGATGGATTATCTCAGCAAAGGAGAAGTGCTCACTATCACAGATTTAGACTGGTTTGTGAAAAAATATTTAAGGGAAATGGCGATATTGTGTATGTGGAAAAAGTTTTAGATCTTTGAGTTCATCTCATACAAAATGGGAGCAAAACCAAAAGTGTTGCGTTTATATTTTTGTTGAGTATAGTAGTGCTATGTGACTAAAGATTAATCCAGGTTTTGAGTATATTTCTTATTGTTACATGGGAAACAAGGTACCAGTAGATTCAGTAGATTCTCACAAATCCAACAAGACCAAGCATTCATGATATGCACACTCTTAAGGCTATGAAATTGGGCTATTAGTAAAAAAAAAAAAAAAAAATAGTAAAGGGGGTGTTCACAATAATAGTAGCATCTGCTGTTGACGCTACAAACTCAGAACTATTATGTTCAAACTGCTTTTTTAGCAATCCTGTTAATCACTATAACCAGTTTTTCATGATTTCTTCACATCTGCGAGGCATTAATTTTGTTGGTTTGGAACCAAGAGTTTGCTCGTTTACTAGTGTGCTTGGGGTCATTGTCTTGTTGAAACACCCATTTCAAGGGCATGTCCTCTTCAGCATAAGGCAACATGACCTCTTCAAATATTTTGACATGTCCAAACTGATCCATGCGATATAGGCCCAACACCATAGTAGGAGAAACATGCCCATATCATGATCATGATGCTTACTCTCAACAGTCCACAAAATATTCCTCCGTTTCTCATTAGGCCAGTTGATGTGTTCTTTGGCAAATTGTAACCTCTTCTGCACATCTATTATTTAACAGAAGGACTTTGCTGGGGATTCTTGCAAATAAATTAGCTTCACACGGGCATCTTCTGTCACAGCACTTACAGGTAACTCCAGACTGTCTTTGATCATCCTGGAGCTGATCAGTGGGTGAGCCTTTGCCATTCTGGTTATTCTTCTATCCATTTTGGTGGTTGTTTTCCATTTTCTTCCACACATCTCTGGTGTTTTTGTCCATTTTAAAGCATTGGAGATCATTGTAGATGAACAGCCTACAATTTTTTGCACCTGCGTGTAAGTTTTCCCCTCTCCAATCAACTTTTTAATCAAACTACGCTGTTCTTCTGAACAATGTCTTGAAAGTCCCATTTTCCTCAGGCTTTCAAAGAGAAAAGCATCTTCAACAGGTGCTGGCTTCATCCTTACATAGGGGACACCTGATTCACACCTGTTTGTTCCATAAAACTGACGAACTCACTGACTGAATGCCACACTACCATTATTGTGAACACCCCCTTTTCTACTTTTTTTTTTTTTTTACTAATAGCCCAATTTCATAGCCTTAAGAGTGTGCATATCACGAATGCTTGGTCTTGTTGGATTTGTGACAATCTACTGGTACCTTGTTTCCCATGTAACAATAAGAAATATACTCAAAACCTGGATTAATCTTTTTAGTCACATAGCACTACTATTATTCTGAACACTATTGTATATCCCCTTGAGGATGTCAGGCTGGAATTACTTTTCCTTCATGCACGTATTCATATGGTGTTCTAACACTGCACAAAATTATATTGAAATCCAACCCATTTAGGAAGCGTTGCTCTTACAAAACTCATGGACAGAAGTATAGAGGCATTGACAAGGTGATTTCTATAAACATGCCACACCCCCAATATTTTGGTTTGTGTGTGTGTGAAAAACATACTGCAGTCTGCTTTGAAATGACATCCCTGAGCCACAGTATCTCATTCTCTTTTTCCCCAAACCACATTCTAAAACAAGTATGGAGCTCAGTTATGGGAACAAATATTTTTTATTTTATAATGCAAACTGCAACATATGAATTATATTTACCCAAAAAGAGCAGAAAATGTCATATACCCGTGGCAAATAAGTCACACAATCTGTGTTAAATCTAAGTCCAACACAATATTTCCATCCTAAACCATAAAGGGAAAAGCCACCCTAAAACTAAATTTACATTCCTCTGATGCTAGACAGTTCATTCTCATTTTGTGGACATAGTCTCACTCACAATGACAAATACCACAGGAGCAAAGTGTTTACTCCAGTCACAGCAGAGAAAGAAAGAAAAACAAATAGGTCAGACTTGATATCCAAATCAGATTTGGATCAAACTTAAACGTATTAGCATTGCTCTGTGGTTTGTGAGTTATGTTCCAATACCGGTAATCAAACTGCTTAATATCACAGGACTGATAAAGTGAACTCTCTAGGGCAGGTTTTTACTGCAAGAAGGCATTCTATCAAAGAACCTCTAAGCACAAATATAGCTCAGGAGAAAACTGAAGTTCAGTTATTGCTCAGATAAATAATATTCACTCTACAAAAAAGATAGGTTCACATTGTTCAGATGCATGTTAAAAAAGTTCCAAAATGTGATGCCAAATTGATTTTGCCTTTTGGTTGAAAAGTCCCTGTGCCATTTTATACATCTGCATCAAGTCTTGGAAAGTTTCAGAAAGATTAGTTGATTGGCTGGAAAAATCTGACACATGACCAATCCCCCCCCCCCCCCCCAAAAAAACATAAAACAAAAACAAAGGAAAAAGAAAAAACCCAACACAGGAGTCTTTTGTACTCTGGAAAAGTAAATAGCACCATAGTCACTAAGGGCAAGCCAGGAGGTTAAAGGGAAGTCACACGGTTCATGTACTGGATGCACTTAAGTGCTGTGACGTTCAACAGAACCACAGATCCTTCAAAGTTGGTTTTTGGTCTTCATTCTCTGTCGTAGTCGGGCTGTGTGCAGCTTATGCAAATATAGTCCTCTTTCTCTGCTCGCTCAGCTGACACTCCTACACAGACCTGGTGGAACCACTGATTGCAGTTGCCATCGCATTGGACCCAGTTTACCTGAAATGGAGCCAAAATGTGTTGAATCAACAAAGTTTACTCAAAGCCACTACAAAACAATAATACGTCACAAACCATTCAGATCAGAGAGATAAACAAAGAAGATTGTGAACAAACCTCGTCACCCTCTGGTTCTCTGCACCATGGTGCAGCACAGAGAGAGTAATCCTCTTCAGAGTCTGATGGAACAGGGTCTGACAGTGTGTTGTCGGGATAACAGGACCTCCTGGTTTCCTCACTCCTGTCTTTGCTTTTCTTTGACTTCTTCTTGCGGCACTTCTTGGCTTTCTCACTGTACTGGGAATCAGAGGCTTCTTTGCGTCGCTTGGTCTTTTTACCCTGACTGGTCATCTCTTCTTTTTTCAAGCTGGAATCTCTGTTCTGAACAGGACCAAGACAGACAGAAAAACATTTATTGCAAAAAACAAAACTTAGTTACAAAAAATGTGTGGTTGGAACTATGATCTGTTGACAATAAAAACTACTACAGTTAACATTACCTTGTTTTTGAGGTGCTTTCTGTGGTGTTGGTCCTCTTCTGTGCTGCTCCCACAGGGGGAGCTATGTGGGGGCTGTGGGGCCAATGTGAACAGCAGGTATCTGTACAGCTGTTCAGTTTCAGGCAAGGTCACCTGCAGCAGGAATCCCTCTACCAGCACTTCCTCCAGTTCAGGCCCGAGTCCTGTTACAAACATGTAGAAAACGGTGATGAACTTTAAAAATAAATGAGTCAATAAAACAAAGTGTGAATGGAAACAAATGCTCAAACACTGACCCTGAAGTGGAACACACACATGCTCCGAGTAAAAAGATGAGCCATTTAATTCCTGAGTCACATATGACAATACTCTCGACCAAACTCTCCCCTGGAATCACAAATAAAGATCAATAAATGCCTGACAGCACCATCGAGTGTAATTAACGGTGGCAAGTAACCACTGTTGGAAACAAGGCAACAGACAGTCACATGACACATTTACATACGTTTCCACTGGCCCTCTCTGACACATTCTCCAGCATTCCCTCTGTGCAGGCCTGCTGAACTCTGTGCTGCCAGCGCACAGTCCTCTCTATGAGGAAGCGTAAGGCGTCACCTTCCGGAAGTCGAACTCGGATCCTCTGCAGCGACGCCAACAAGGGAAGAACCTTGTCCAGTGGGGGTTTTCTGGAACGCTGGCAAAGCGGGCATAGCCAGGCTTGGCCGTATTGGAGACCTGCAGCGGTTGTTCCAACACAGCCACAGTGAAAAACCTCTCGACAGAGTTCACACTGCACCATGGCACCTGAAGGGGCCTTTTGGCAAACGCAGACATTAAGTGCACAACAGTTTTCAGCAGGAAGTAACTTAGACTCGTTTGAGGCTCTCAGAGCCAACAAAGTCTCCATCTCCTTCTGCTGGACCTCAGCGAGAGTAGCCATCTGTGGAGGAAGAAATTTATACTGTTATATCACAGAAGTTTTAGAGGGTCAGTGTTGGGGGTGACCATTTTAAACTGAATCAACTTAAGCAAAAACGGGAAAATGTGATGGAAGGTTGGACAACAGGACCAGTTTTCAATTGTGGCTTCACCTTCTGCTACCATACATCAAACAAACTTAACAAACCCAACCACTTATCACTCAGGCAATATTCCTTCACAAATGGGGAATACTCTTATGTATTTTAATAGCCTTCCTATGAACTTTTCCAAAATCCAGGACTGTTTGAAAATAGCTAACAATATTTTTCAGTTATTGCAGTTTTATGATTTTTTTTTGCCACAAATAGGGCAAATAAGCAGGGTGGTGGTGTGGCTCTTTACTTCAGATCTAATCTAATCTACTGTGAAATTGTTCTGAATGTCATTTTCCTTGGACGGTGTTATGGAATGTATTACTGTGGAGATTATTTGTTGAAAAATCCATCCATCCATCCATTATCTTCCGCTCCATCCGAGGTCGGGTCGTGGGGGCAGCAGCTCAAACAAAGCCACCCAGACCTCCCGATCCACACACACACCTCTCCCATCTCGTCCGGGGGAACCCCAAGGCATTCCCAAGCCAGCTGCGAGACGTAGTCCCTCCAGCGTGTCCTGGGTCTTCCCCAGGCCTTCTCCCGATGTGACGTGCCCGGAACACCTCTCCATCAAGGCGTCCAGGGGACATCCGAAAAAGATGCCCGAGCTACCTCAGCTGGCTCCTTTCAACGTGGAGGAGCAGCGGCTCGACTCCGAGCTCCTCATGAGTGACCGAGCTCCTCACCCTATCTCTAAGGGAGTGCCCAGCCACCCTGCGGAGGAAACTCATCTCGGCCGCTTGTACTCGCGATCTTGTTCTTTCAGTCATGAGCCAAATGTCATGACCATAGGTGAGGGTCGGAACGTAGATCGATTGGTAAATTGAGAGCTTTGCCCCCCTGCTCAGCTCTCTCTTCACCACAATGGTCCAATACAGCGAACGCATCACTGCAGATGCTGCACCGATCCGTCTGTCGATCTCACGCTCCATCCGTCCCGCTATCGTGAACAAGACCCCGAGATACTTAAACTCCTCCACTTGAGGCAAGGACACTCCACCGACCTGAAGAGGGCAAAGCACCTTTTTCTGGTCAGGAACCATGGCCACAGATTTGGAGGTGCTGATTTTCATCCCGGACGCTTCACACTCGGTTGCAAACCGCTCCAGTGCACGCTGAAGGTGCTTATTTGACGAAGCAAACAGAACCACATCGTCTGCAAACAGCAGAGACGAGATTCGGTGGTTCCCAAACCGGACCCCCTCTACACCCTGACTGCGCCTAGAAATTCTGTCCATAAAGGTAATGAACAGAACCGGTGACAAAGGGCAGCCCTGGCGGAGGCTGACGTGCACTGGAAACAGGCTTGACTTACTACCGGCAATGCGAACCAAGCTCCTGCTGCGGTTGTACAGGGACCGGACAGCCTTTAACAAAGGACTCCGGACCCTATACTCCCGGAGCACCCCCCACAGGGTGCCTCGAGGGACACGGTCAAACGCCTTCTCCAGATCCACAAAACACAAGTGGACTGGTTGGGCAAACTCCCATGAACCCTCGAGCACCTGATGGAGGGTATAGAGCTGGTCCAGTGTGCCGCAACCAGGACGAAAACCACACTGCTCCTCCTGAATCTGAGGTTCGACTATCGGCCGAATTCTCCTCTCCGGTACTCTGGAATAGACCTTACTGGGGAGGCTGAGGAGTGTGATCCCCCTGTAGTTGGAACACACCCTCCGGTCCCCCTTCTTAAATAGAGGGACCACCACCCCGGTCTGCCAATCCAGAGGCACTGTCCACGACCGCCATGCGATGTTGCAGAGATGTGTCAAATAAGACAGTCCCACAACATCCAGAGACTTAAGGTACTCCGGATGGATTTCATCCACCCCAGGAGCCTTGCCACCGAGGAGCTTTCCGACCACCTCGATGACTTCGGCCTGCGTAATGGATGAGTTCGACTCCGAGTCCCCCGTCTCTGCTTCCTCTTTGGAAGATGTGACGATGGGATTGAGGAGATCCTCGAAGTATTCTTTCCACCGCGCGACAACATCCCCTGTCAGGGTCAACAGCTCCCCACCCACACCATAGACAGTGTGGGTAGGAAGTTGCTTCCACCTCTGGAGGCGTCGGACGGATTGCCAGAATTTCTTCGAGGACGACTGATAGTCCTCCTCCATGGCCTCCCCGAACTCCTCCCAGACCCGAGTTTTTGCCTCTGCGACCGCACAGGCTGCAGCACGCTTGGCCTGCCGGTACCTGTCAGCTGCCTCCGGAGTCCCACCTACCAACAAAGACAAGTAGGACTCCTTCTTCAGCTTGACGGCATCCCTTACTTCCGCCGTTCGGGGATTGCCACCGCGACAGGCACCAAAGACCCTGCGACTACAGCTACAAGCGGCCGGATCGTCAATGGAGGTGGAGAACATGGTCCATTCGGACTCCATGTTTCCAACCTACCCCGGGATCTGGGAGAATCTCTCCTGGAGGTGGGAGATGAGGACCTCGCTGACAGAGGGGTCTGCCAGTCGTTCCCAGCAGACCCTCATGATACATTTGGTCCTGCCAGGTCTGACCGGCTTCCTCCCCTCCCAGCGGATCCAACTCACCACCAGGTGGTGATTGGTCAACAGCTCAGCCCCTCTCTTCACCTGAGTGTCCGAGACATGTGGCCGAAGGTCAGATGATATGACTACAAAGTCGATCATCGACCTCTGGCTCAGGGTGTCCTGGTGCCATGTGCACTTATGGACATCCTTGTGCTGGAACATGGTGTTCGTGATGGACAAACTGTGGCTAGCACAGAAGTCCAACAACTGAACACCACTCGTTTTCAGATCAGGGAGGCCGTGCTTCCCGATCACCCCCCTCCAGGTCTCACTGTCGCCGCCCACGCGGGCGTTGAAGTCCCCCAAGAGAACAATGGAGTCCCCAGTCGGAGCACTATCTAGTACCCCTCCCAGGAACTCCAAGAAGGTCGGGTACTCTGCACTGCCGCTCGGCCCGTAGGCCAAGACAACAGTGAGAGACCTGTCCCCGAGCCGAAGGTGTAGGGACGTGACCCTCTCGTTCACCGGGGTGAACTCCAATACATGGTGACTGAGCTGGGGAGCACTAAGCAATGCTACCCCAGCCCACCACCTCTCCCCGTGGGCAACGCCAGGAAAGTGGAGTGCCCAGCCCCTCTCCAGGAGCTGGGTACTAGAGCCCAAGCTGTGCGTGGAGGTGAGCCTGACTATCGCTAGTCGGTACCTCTCAACCTCCCTCACAAGCTCATGCTCCTTCCCTCCCAGTGAGGTGACATTCCATGTCCTGACAGCCAGAGGCTGTGAGCGTGGACCGTGCCGCCAGGCCACCCAACCACGACCGCCACCCAGTCCTCTCTGCACCCGAACCCCCATGGCCCCCTCTGCAGGTGGTGAACCCACAGGAGGGCAGGCCCACTTCGCTCTTTTGGGCTGGGCCTGGCCGGGCCCCGTGGGCTAAGGCCCGACCACCAGTGCTCGCACACGAGCCCCAACACCAGGCCTGGCTCCAGGGTGGGGCCCCGGCTCCGCCATACGGGGCGACGTCTCGGTCCTTGATTTCATACTGGTCATGGAAGCTTCTAAACTGCCCTTAGTCTGACCCATCCCCTAGGACCTGTTTGCCATGGGAGACCCTACCAGGGGCACGGAGCCCCCAAACATAGCTCCTAGGATCATCCAGGTATGTAAACTCCCCCCACCACGATAAGGTGGCACGTTCTAATAAGACACCGTGCTGCCCATATAAAACTCATACTAATCAAATATTTTTGTTGCAAAAGAAAGCTATGAGAATTATTTGTAACAAATCATATTACAAGCCAATGAATCCTTTGTTTGCATGTTTACATATTCCAAAATTCTGGGACATGGTTGACTACATTACAATACAAATTATGTATCAAGTTGAAAATTAACTACTGCCGCAACATGGGCAGCACGGTGGCTTAGTAGATAGTACTGTTGCCGCACAGCGAGAAGGTCATGGGTTCAATTCCCGCCTGTGGCCTTTCTTTGTGGAGTGTGCATGTTCTCCCCATGTTTGCATGGGTTTCCTCCGGGTGCTCCGGTTTCCTCCCACATCCAAAGACATGCAGGTTAGGTGGAGTGGAATCTTTAAATTGTCCATAGGTGTGCAAGTGGGTATGAATGTGTTTGTTTGCCTGTTTGTGGCCTTGCGACAGACTGGCATCCTGTACTGGGTGTACCCTGCCTCGCGTTCTATGACTACTGGGATAGACTCCAGCCCCCCACGACCCTTGTTGGACTAAGCGGTTGAAGATGAGTGTGTGTGTATGTGTGTGTGTGTACACACTGCAGCAACATGTCCAGGATCTGTTTAAACTGAGGAACTCCAGTTATAACTTGACAGGAATTTTGTTTTTTTGAGAAAGTGAAGATCCAAACTACTGCAAAGAGTCACTGTGTCTCTGTTAAAGGGATTAACACCTGGAACAACGGTCCTGACAACATTAAAGTACTTGGTACTTTGGTGGGCTTTAGGAGGCATTACAAGAAAGAAAATTTCTTGTTATAGTTGAAAACTTGGGTCTATTGTTTTTGTTATTGCTTCTGGGATTGTGTGCGGTGTGACAGTGTATGTCTGGTTGTATTCTCAAAATTGTGTTTATGGTTGCATGCCTATAGAAATGTGTGTATATATTTTTTATTTTTAGTATAAGGGGGGAGCATTTATAAGCTTTGCTTATGCCATCATCCTTTCGGCCACACAGGATCTTTGTAAAGTTGTTTTGTTATGAGTTTTTTGTTGCAGAACTGTGTGCCAAATAAATTCATTCATTCATTCACTTATTAGGCTTGTCGCAATAACTACTTAACAAGGATGTTCTTGGGTACAAATGCCAGTGGACCTGTGCCAGTGGCAGAGGTCCACTGGAACAGGTCCAGGCATTGAGCAGACTTAAGCGCTAAACGTTTGTTAAAGCAGTGGAACAACTTAATCTTAAATAATCATCTCCAGCGCACAACCTCAATTAGGACAGGCTTCAAGCATTGAGTTACATTTTACTGACATGGGCATGAAAAAAATCTCAGGAAACCAATTTTTTAGATATATTTCATTTTTGTGGCATTATTAGCAGAAAATAGTTGGCTTTCAATCTATAACCTTTCTGCAGTCATGAAAATATGTTATTAAAAAAAGTACTGATATATTGTGAAAATCATATGAAATTGCTGTTTTTTTCGTTGAAAATTTTGGACAGTGCCACCTATTTTGCCCTGTTATACATTTTCTATTTATATAGGCACCAAAAAAGTTTGCATGGAACTCACAAACCATATCTGAAATTTCAAAACTCCAGTTTTTAGGTATTCCATTACAATTTGTCTAAGAAAATCATTGCCAAATGACAAACAAGCAAAGTTGAAAATCACAACAAAATTCAGACATTGGAGCCAAAAGCAGAACTTCTAATACTTGTCTACTCCAAATTATTCATGGTAAAAGTTTGATATTTCACACAAACATTGTGAACATAATATGTTACTACACAAAATAACCAATTTTTATCTATTGGTAAATACAGTGTGCTTATGTCACAAAGTAGACAGCCAGCCATATCAGAAGTTGAATGCGTGGAAAAAAAAAAATACTGCCCTGTGTAAAAAAAAATAATCTCAAAAGATCTTCATCCTAGCTCAATGAAAAACACATCTTTCTATTGCCAAATATATGTCAATTAATGAGACTGTATCTCCTGTATTTTTTGCGATTATTATTTTTATTTTTTTTTACAAAGACCTTCACCGTGGTGCTGTAGAGGTATTTTTGAAAACATGGTGTATGTCATGAGAGTTTAGATCTATTTCTGAAACAGATATATCTATCACCAGGCATGATGTTCCTGCTCACTATAGGAAAAGCACACTGCTCAGGTCAACTAATGATACTGTCATTGTGCAGTGGTGTGGAAATGGAACCTTCAGCAGGATTAGTCTTCAAATGTTGATCTCCTAGCTGAGAATAGAGTTGATGCAAGTAGGGCTTCTCGCAATGAAAATACATTGCACCTCTACCATATGGCACTGTCTGAGCTGAGACAGGACTAAAATGTTAAGAATATTGTAGTATTTCAAGAAAATAAATTCATATGTTTTGATGAATTTAGTTTAAGCAACCTATGGTGAGACCGCTGTCTCATAGGTCTGTAAAACCTAGTTACTGCCAAGGTTAGCTATAGCTTCGGTTAAGTTCACATAACTTTTTTTTTTTTGGATCAAGATTAATTCTTTCAATTATATATTGATAAGTATTTTGTTCAGCTAGAAACAGTATTTTTACTGTGTTATAAGAAAGTTTATTTTTGGGCTTCTATGTCAGTAAAACTTGAACCATGTCTTAGTGAAAGAGGAAAGTGTGAAACTATGATTCAGAAGGTTTTCATCCAGGTTTTATCCTTTAAAGAGCAGGTTTACAATTAAATTAGGCCAGGTTCAGCTCTTCCCACTCAAAAATGACGAAAGAAAAAAAAAAAGCTATCAAGAAGACAGAAAAACTTTACTGACTCAACTCTGCCTCAATGGATTAAAGCTATTGTGTGTAAGTTTACATTTACATTCTGATACAGTAGCTTTTATCTAATGAGGAAAAAAGCATGATCAGACAATTTAACTCCATGACACAGTTTTGAAGAAGGGAAGCAAATGCTGTGTTCATCAAATATTGTTTTAAATGATCATTTCTTTATGTTCATTTATTTACAATTTATTCTTCATCCTCTGTCAAAGCCATTTAAAGATGTCAATTATGACTCACCTTTCTGCTGATTAAAGTCGCTAAACAGGACCCTTTTCTATTGTTGTGGGCAGAAGTAAGAATCATCCACCGTTTCACACCAGACAGTTTTAATGCAGACAGTTTTAATTTGTTCATTAATTTTTTTCCTCCCAAAATGAGACTTCTATTCTTTATGAATTACATTGATCTTGATGTGCAGCCAGCTGCAAGACTGGAGCTCACGGACTGTCAACAAATTACCACAGCGAAAGGAAATGCTTTGATTAAAAAAAATCCAGCAATTAGATAGGAAAAATACATTTTTATATAATTTGGGGGATTTTTTATTCCGATATATATGAATAAAATCTCTGTTTATTGTTTGTAGTACAACCAAACTCACATCACACATCAATGTACTCCTTCTAGTTGTACCTGGTTGGGGGGGAGGGGGGTTGGTTGGTTATAGTTTGTTGTCTATATTACATTTGGAAAAAGGTGTCATGTGATTTAAAACTGTGATTCGCTTTGAAGTTATTGATTCCGGAAGGTCAAATCTTTGACTGGTATATTTAGAGTGTAGATTGTTATGTCTTGTGTAATAAATAACATTCTATCACAAGAAGAACTTAGCGTTGGAAATTTTCTTATGTCTCTTAAGATGTACATTTAGAGAAGACTGAAGGCTGAAGTTACAGGAAATGACCTCCATTTGTACTTGAAACAGTCAACATGCTAGAGCACAGGTCTTCAACTCCAGTCCTCAAGAGCTGGTGTCCTGCAAACTTGTGATTTGCATTTGCGAGTCAGTTACCATAATTCTTCATAGCATATTTCATGATGCTGTACAGTTGTGAGGGGTGAGAAAAGAGGGGGGGGGGACAAAACTATAGCACTCACAGCAGAGGGGGAGTCCTTGCTCTCATAAAGCGCTCTTTCCACATCACAGAGAGAGACCAACTTTGATGAAGCTTTTTTACTCTGCTGTGTAGCTTCTTTTAACTTTTTGGACCTTGACTTCTGATACCCTGCCCCCATGTCACATCTAGGGCAAAGCACCTAAGAATAAATAAATATTTATTTTACAAACAGGCATTATTGAATGTCAGTGTATATACTTATGTACACACACACACACACACACACACACACACACACACACACACACACACACACACACACACACACACACACACACACACACACACACACACACACACACACACACACTACCTCAAGTAGAGAGAAAGAGGAGTTCTTCAGTAGGAATGTTTTTGCTGCACTCTCCTTCCAGGCCTGAACATCACTGATCAGCGCCTCCAGTCGACTCAGAGGGTCTAGTCTCACTGGAATGCTCTCTGCTCTCAGCACCAAGTCAGACAGACTGTCCAACACAGGAATACGTCCTCCGAGCTGTAAGTAAGCAAACACTCTGTAAAACATCCACACTGAATTAAGGACTGAAAAAAGTCTGCATGACTTCAGCGGAAAAATATTTTACCTGCAGTGCTTCAGCTTCATGAAGCCATTCACTGGCCTTGACAACAACGTCCTTCAGTTGCAGACAGTTGGGCAGATAAGCAGGGATGTTTTCAACTTCTCGCAGGGCAGCCTCAAGTGTTTCCATGCTGTGATATGGCCTGTGAAACAACTTATGTTTTTAGCTAAAATTATAGATAGACAGATTAGATTTATTGGTCCCCGTGGGGAAATTTGTCTTCACCGACTGTACAATATATTGTACATAACAAGACAGACAACACAGTAAACTCAATAACACATCACAGGACAGACAACAGTATCACAATAACACAACACAAAATAGGCAACACATACATCTACAATAACACTGATAACAACAACAAATAATACAATGGCAGATAGACTGGTCAGTGGGGCTTGCTGTTAAGGGCCACTCTAGCTGCAGGGATCAGGCTCCCCCCGAGGTGAGCCCTCCTAAACTTAATACTTCTGTATCTGCGCCCTGAAGGAAGTAAAGTGATGAAATGCTGAAGTGGGTGAGTAGTGTCTTGTACTATAGAAATAATAGATCTATTGTTCAATTCTGTGACGTTGGGTGTGGGGAGTCCAATGATTTTGGCAGCTGTGTTTGTGATACGTGTGAGTTTGGCCTGATTTGTAACAGAAAGCATGGTAAAGAAACATAAGGAACAGTACAAAATAATGGGTTGAATAATGTTTTGATAAAGTAACAACAGCAGGTGGGGTGCAATGTGTAGTCCTTTGAGTTTGCGGATGACTGACAGTTTTTGCTGGCTTCTTTTTTGAATGTCCTTATTGTGCTGATCAAAGGTAAGTTTACTCAGTCTGATTGGATGCCCCCCAAAAAAAGGCAATGCAGTGACGTCACATCTTTATGAAACTTTTGGGGATTTTTAATGTAAAGCGCATGGAGCAGCCACACAAAAAAGTGGAGCCCTCTGAGGAAAAAAAAAAGGGGGGGGGGTATACTAGACAGTTCCGCTTTTTCCATCACAAACTGCAACAAATATCAAAAACCCCTAGAAACTCAGAAAATTAAGACACAAACATCAAACATGCCCCCCGCCCCTTTATATGCTGCAGCATGTACGCAAAATGGTTTTGGGGTATGCAAAAATACTCATACGTAAGGTGTGCTGTGTCAATACCTTGCTTCCATAAGGCTGAGCGCCTTCTCCTCCCACTGCTCTGACACAGTCAGCAGCTCCTGCAGACGAGCCATAGCTCGTTCCACAGAAGTGTGAGGAGCCAGACCCACACCCAGGTCTATGAGCCGCCTCATGGTGTCCAGACAAAGGCTATCTGGTCTGCTACTTGCGAGCTGCACAGTCTCTAGCCACCGGGCCTGCTCCAGTCTCTCCCTCAGCAGAGGCAACTGGGGCAGTTCTACATCCAGGCCGAGACTCACATCCAGCAGCTCCTGGAGCTCCAAAGGCTTGGGAGACTCATCAGAGAGGAGCTTTTCACTGCACTGCTGGAAGTCATCCACCCGACTCAAGAGGTCCTGAAAGTTAAACACACACCTGTTAGAGACTTACACAAATAGTGGGATAGTACCTTCTTCAAACCTGTTGTGAGAGTGAACCTGAAGTGAGATCACTAGAGTTCAATGTGAATGTAATAACAAATAAACACATTTAGACTTGTAGGAGTCAGAAAAGCCATTACAAATTAAAGCTCATGTTTTTGATTCAGCTGAGGTAAAACCAAATTCTCATACCCTCAGTAACGGAGCCTGTCGGATGTTACATGGCAGGTTGTCTAACTGTTGCACAAAAGACCTCAGTTCCTCCATAGTCAACTCATTCTGGCTTTGAGACTTTCCTCCACCAGAACGATACCTAAGGCACATAAACATGGGGGGGATGATTAATTGTGGTAGAGTTAATAAAAAAAAAAATAAAATAAATATATGGCTGTGATAACAAAATACACTTCCTAAAATTAAAAAAACAAAACAAAAAAAACCTGAATTCTGACCACATAAGAGTAAAATGCATCAATTTTTATTTATTTATTTATTTTTAAAGTACCTCGTCTGTCGCTTCCCATTGAGAAGCTGTTGTGCCATGACAGCACACCTTTCAGCCTCTGCGGTGACAGTGCGGAGTTGATCCAGGAGGTCATTTTGTGGGAATGCTTTTACTTCTGCCTGTGCCACCAAACTGTGAAGCTCATCCAAACCTGATAAGCAAGCAGCACAACTTTTTAGAAAATAGATCTATGCACTGCGACACAATTTCTAAATAAAATCACATTTTAAATGAAGTGTGGCGGTGAAAAATTCGGTATGTTTACTGTAAAAAAAAAAGAACGACACAAATAAGAAATTATACAGGTGGAATGAAGTGTCACAAAACAGCGTAACATAAGAAAGCAGTACCATGACTGAAAATACAGCTAGATGATGTCAATGCATTTGTTTTATTGTAAAAATATGTTTTGCATCAACCTCTAACCTCTTTTCTTATCGTCCTTGTTCTCCAGTATGTCATGGACATTGCTGATCCAGTTTTTATAAGACTCGGCACGATCCTTCACTGATGCCAGCATGGGGTACAACTCATTCAGTGTAAACTTGTAACTGCAGGGAGAGACAAAGAGGAGTTCCTCAATAAACAAAACAAACTATTATAATGTCTGTCACGTTTCATTCCTCTGACTGCTTGCAAGTTTACCCAATTACATTCAGAGGTATTTTGCTCTTTGTCAGTTGGCAACACCTTTTGGCAATCAAAAGTTAACCGAGAGGTTGCATACCAGGCTACGTATTTGCTCGACTTTATTTCCAAATTTATACAGTCCATGATGATGACGATTTAGGCACTCTGGAGTAAAAATGCACATCGACTTTCTGTGGGGTGGAGAGTATCTCAGGTATCAAAAAAAAAAAAAATTCTGTGCAACAATCCATTACTGTTGGCATAAGCCTACTTTCTAGGGGTGTGAATCTCCCCCTTATAAAAAGATACGATGTGAAGCTAGATTCATGGGGTACAATATGATTCAGGAACAATATTTGTTATGGAATGATTCAGTTTGATGCAATGTACACTCCTTTGTTTAATGTAGGCACTCATTTTCCCTAATAAATTAAAATAAGCCCAAAGTGGTGTTGGGGGTTTTCCTCACCTCCCGGTTGTTTAATGTGGGGATGACAAACACTGACAGGAAACAGACTAATTTTAGATGTCATATTAAAAGATGCCTTCACTGAACAGAGAGGTGCTACGACAGCTTGCAAGCTGCCGTCACCCCGCACTCTCCCTGCCTCTTCCGCCTGCACTCGACCCGCACCCAGATGGGCGGGCCGTTACCCTGAGGGTGGATCAGTAAAGTTATTTCATTGGTTGAAAAATGTTGCATTTGACATTTATATGCGGAGACTTGCTCGTGTTTGTCTGTGTAACGTGGTAAGCAAAAGAATGGCGTCCCAGAGGAGATATGAAGTTATCAAATAGACAGAGGACGTAGCCATGAGACATACTGTCCAACAACGGCATTGTTTCCCTTCAAATACATAGTTCATGAAAAACCAGAAACCTCCTTCAGGACTTTGCTACTGTAATGCGGCACACTGGTACTTCCTCTGATTGCCTTCTGTTCACCACTGGGGGCAGCACCACATACAGCAGCAGTAAGCACATCATGAAAGAAGCCCAGAGGAATAAACAGCTGTTGTTGCACACTATAAACTTTCTGTTTCTGAACCAGTGTGACAGTATTAATTTGTGAGCCAAACAATAAGTTTGAATAAGTACATTTTTCCGTTATACTGCATACGCAAGATGAGACGATTTTGGCTTTACATTGCAGCTAAACGTTCCTATAACAAGTCTCCAATAGCTTTGTACAGACCTTTGAACATTTACGAAAGCTTGAAGACATGGATGTAGCAGTGAAAAAAGATCAATTCAACCAATTTTTAATGTTAAAATTTGATTCATCAGTTCATAGTACATATGCAGTGGGGTAAAAAAGTATTTAGTCAGTCCCCGATTGTGCAAGTTCTCCTACTTAGAAAGATGAAAGAGGTCTGTAATTTTCATCATAGGCTCTTGCTTGCCTCTACTGGTGGTTGGCTCTCACTGCGGTATTGTATCACTTCCTGTTCCGGAGCACAGCTGTGTTTTGCTGTATCTGTTAGCTGTTTAATCTGCGCAGTTAGACTGATCTAGTTACCTAGATAACGATTTGTTTCACAGTGTAATCTTCACGTGCCTTAACTAAAGCACTCCCTCTGCTGAATCACCTCTAAATTATTTACACATTATTCACTTTGTGTGTTTTTAGGAATCCGCTAGCTTAGCGCAGCTACTAGCTCTTAGCCGGTTTAGCATGGCGGCTTCTCCTGTCTCTCCCGCACTTTTCTGCTCTAGGTGTGAAATGTTTAGTTATTCCTCGGCCTCCTTTAGCAGTAATGGTACTTGTAATAAGTGTAGCTTATTCGTAGCTTTGGAGGCCAGGCTGGGCGAATTGGGGACTCGGCTCCGCACCGTGGAAAATTCTACAGCTAGCCAGGCCCCTGTAGTCGGTGCGGACCAAGGTAGCTTAGCCGCCGTTAGTTTCCCTCTGGCAGATCCCGAGCAGCCGGGAAAGCAGGCTGACTGGGTGACTGTGAGGAGGAAGCGTAGTCCTAAACAGAAGCCCCGTGTACACCGGCAACCTGTTCACATTTCTAACCGTTTTTCCCCACTCGACGACACACCCGCCGAGGATCAAACTCTGGTTATTGGCGACTCTGTTTTGAGAAATGTGAAGTTAGCGACACCAGCAACCATAGTCAATTGTCTTCCGGGGGCCAGAGCAGGCGACATTGAAGGAAATTTGAAACTGCTGGCTAAGGCTAAGTGTAAATTTGGTAAGATTGTAATTCACGTCGGCAGTAATGACACCCGGTTACGCCAATCGGAGGTCACTAAAATTAACATTGAATCGGTGTGTAACTTTGCAAAAACAATGTCAGACTCTGTAGTTTTCTCTGGGCCCCTCCCCAGTCGGACCGGGAGTGACATGTTTAGCCGCATGTTCTCCTTGAATTGCTGGCTGTCTGAGTGGTGTCCAAAAAATGAGGTGGGCTTCATAGATAATCAATCAATCAATCAATTTTTTTATATAGCGCCAAATCACAACAAACAGTTGCCGCAAGGCCATACAATAATTATGTAAAACCCCAACGGTCAAAACGACCCCCTGTGAGCAAGCACTTGGCTACAGTGGGAAGGAAAAACTCCCTTTTAACAGGAAGAAACCTCCAGCAGAACCAGGCTCAGGGAGGGGCAGTCTTCTGCTGGGACTGGTTGGGGCTGAGGGAGACAACCAGGAAAAAGACATGCTGTGGAGGGGAGCAGAGATCGTTCACTAATGATTAAATGCAGAGTGGTGCATACAGAGCAAAAAGAGAAAGAAACAGTGCATCATGGGAACCCCCCAGCAGTCTACGTCTATAGCAGCATAACTAAGGGATGGTTCAGGGTCACCTGATCCAGCCCTAACTATAAGCTTTAGCAAAAAGGAAAGTTTTAAGCCTAATCTTAAAAGTAGAGAGGGTGTCTGTCTCCCTGATCCGAATTGGGAGCTGGTTCCACAGGAGAGGAGCCTGAAAGCTGAAGGCTCTGCCTCCCATTCTACTCTTACAAACCCTAGGAACTACAAGTAAGCCTGCAGTCTGAGAGCGAAGCGCTCTATTGGGGTGATATGGTACTACGAGGTCCCTAAGATAAGATGGGACCTGATTATTCAAAACCTTATAAGTAAGAAGAAGAATTTTAAATTCTATTCTAGAATTAACAGGAAGCCAATGAAGAGAGGCCAATATGGGTGAGATATGCTCTCTCCTTCTAGTCCCCGTCAGTACTCTAGCTGCAGCATTTTGAATTAACTGAAGGCTTTTTAGGGAACTTTTAGGACAACCTGATAATAATGAATTACAATAGTCCAGCCTAGAGGAAATAAATGCATGAATTAGTTTTTCAGCATCACTCTGAGACAAGACCTTTCTAATTTTAGAGATATTGCGTAAGTTTAAAAGCAGGAAATTAGAGGTCATCCATGTCTTTATGTCTGTAAGACAATCCTGCAGTTTAGCTAATTGGTGTGTGTCCTCTGGCTTCATGGATAGATAAAGCTGGGTATCATCTGCGTAACAATGAAAATTTAAGCAATACCGTCTAATAATACTGCCTAAGGGAAGCATGTATAAAGTGAATAAAATTGGTCCTAGCACAGTACCTTGTGGAACTCCATAATTAACTTTAGTCTGTGAAGAAGATTCCCCATTTACATGAACAAATTGTAATCTATTAGACAAATATGATTCAAACCACCGCAGCGCAGTGCCTTTAATACCTATGGCATGCTCTAATCTCTGTAATAAAATTTTATGGTCAACAGTATCAAAAGCAGCACTGAGGTCTAACAGAACAAGCACAGAGATGAGTCCACTGTCCGAGGCCATAAGAAGATCATTTGTAACCTTCACTAATGCTGTTTCTGTACTATGATGAATTCTAAAACCTGACTGAAACTCTTCAAATAGACCATTCCTCTACAGATGATCAGTTAGCTGTTTTACAACTACCCTTTCAAGAATTTTTGAGAGAAAAGGAAGGTTGGAGATTGGCCTATAATTAGCTAAGATAGCTGGGTCAAGTGATGGCTTTTTAAGTAATGGTTTAATTACTGCCACCTTAAAAGCCTGTGGTACATAGCCAACTAACAAAGATAGATTGATCATATTTAAGATCGAAGCATTAAATAATGGTAGGGCTTCCTTGAGCAGCCTGGTAGGAATGGGGTCTAATAAACATGTTGATGGTTTGGATGAAGTAACTAATGAAAATAACTCAGACAGAACAATCGGAGAGAAAGAGTCTAACCAAATACCGGCATCACTGAAAGCAGCCAAAGATAACGATACGTCTTTGGGATGGTTATGAGTAATTTTTTCTAGTTTTTTAATAGCTAAAATTTTGTTAGCAAAGAAAGTCATGAAGTCATTACTAGTTAAAGTTAAAGGAATACTCGGCTCAATAGAGCTCTGACTCTTTGTCAGCCTGGCTACAGTGCTGAAAAGAAACCTGGGGTTGTTCTTATTTTCTTCAATTAGTGATGAGTAGAAAGATGTCCTAGCTTTACGGATGGCTTTTTTTATAGAGCAACAGACTCTTTTTCCAGGCTAAGTGAAGATCTTCTAAATTAGTGAAACGCCATTTCCTCTCCAACTTACGGGTTATCTGCTTTAAGCTACGAGTTTGTGAGTTATACCACGGAGTCAGGCACTTCTGATTTAAAGCTCTCTTTTTTAGAGGAACTACAGCATCCAAAGTTGTCTTCAATGAGGATGTAAAACTATTGACGAGATACTCTATCTCACTTACAGAGTTTAGGTAGCTACTCTGCACTGTGTTGGTATATGGCATTAGAGAACATAAAGAAGGAATCATATCCTTAAACCTAGTTACAGCGCTTTCTGAAAGACTTCTAGTGTAATGAAACTTATTCCCCACTGCTGGGTAGTCCATCAGAGTACATGTAAATGTTATTAAGAAATGATCAGACAGAAGGGAGTTTTCAGGGAATACTGTTAAGTCTTCTATTTCCATACCATAAGTCAGAACAAGATCTAAGATATGATTAAAGTGGTGGGTGGACTCATTTACTTTTTGAGCAAAGCCAATAGAGTCTAATAATATATTAAATGCAGTGTTGAGGCTGTCATTCTCAGCATCTGTGTGGATGTTAAAATCACCCACTATAATTATCTTATCTGAGCTAAGCACTAAGTCAGACAAAAGGTCTGAAAATTCACAGAGAAACTCACAGTAACGACCAGGTGGATGATAGATAACAAATAAAACTGGTTTTTGGGACTTCCAATTTGGATGGACAAGACTAAGAGTCAAGCTTTCAAATGAATTAAAGCTCTGTCTGGGTTTTTGATTAATTAATAAGCTGGAATGGAAGATTGCTGCTAATCCTCCGCCCCGGCCCGTGCTACGAGCATTCTGACAGTTAGTGTGACTCGGGGGTGTTGACTCATTTAAACTAACATATTCATCCTGCTGTAACCAAGTTTCTGTAAGGCAGAATAAATCAATATGTTGATCAATTATTATATCATTTACCAACAGGGACTTAGAAGAGAGAGACCTAATGTTTAATAGACCACATTTAACTGTTTTAGTCTGTGGTGCAGCTGAAGGTGCTATATTATTTTTTCTTTTTGAATTTTTATGCTTAAATAGATTTTTGCTGGTTATTGGTAGTCTGGGAGCAGGCACCGTCTCTACAGGGATGGGGTAATGAGGGGATGGCAGGGGGAGAGAAGCTGCAGAGAGGTGTGTAAGACTACAACTCTGCTTCCTGGTCCCAACCCTGGATAGTCACGGTTTGGAGGATTTAAGAAAATTGGCCAGATTTCTAGAAATGAGAGCTGCTCCATCCAAAGTGGGATGGATGCCGTCTCTCCTAACAAGACCAGGTTTTCCCCAGAAGCTTTGCCAATTATCTATGAAGCCCACCTCATTTTTTGGACACCACTCAGACAGCCAGCAATTCAAGGAGAACATGCGGCTAAACATGTCACTCCCGGTCTGATTGGGGAGGGGCCCAGAGAAAACTACAGAGTC
Source organism: Thalassophryne amazonica (assembly GCF_902500255.1). NCBI lineage: Eukaryota > Metazoa > Chordata > Actinopteri > Batrachoidiformes > Batrachoididae > Thalassophryne > Thalassophryne amazonica. The sequence goes on along the minus strand of NC_047105.1, from coordinate 76,439,683 downwards.
TTGTCCATCCAAATTGGAAGTCCCAAAAACCAGTTTTGTTATTATCTATCGTCCACCTGGTCGTTACTGTGAGTTTCTCTGTGAATTTTCAGACCTTTTGTCTGACTTAGTGCTTAGCTCAGATAAGATAATTATAGTGGGCGATTTTAACATCCACACAGATGCTGAGAATGACAGCTTCAACACTGCATTTAATCTATTATTAGACTCAACTGCCTTTGCTCAAAATGTAAATGAGTCCACCCACCACTTTAATCATATCTTAGATCTTGTTCTGACTTATGGTATGGAAATTGAAGACTTAACAGTATTCCCTGAAAACTCCCTTCTGTCTGATCATTTCTTAACATTTACTCTGATGGACTACCCAGCAGTGGGGAATAAGTTTCATTACACTAGAAGTCTTTCAGAAAGCGCTGTAACTAGGTTTAAGGATATGATTCCTTCTTTATGTTCTCTAATGCCATATACCAACACAGTGCAGAGTAGCTACCTAAACTCTGTAAGTGAGATAGAGTATCTCGTCAATAGTTTTACATCCTCATTGAAGACAACTTTGGATGCTGTAGCTCCTCTGAAAGAGAGAGCTTTAAATCAGAAGTGCCTGACTCCGTCGTATAACTCACAAACTCGCAGCTTAAAGCAGATAACCCGTAAGTTGGAGAGGAAATGGCATCTCACTAATTTAGAAGATCTTCACTTAGCCTGGAAAAAGAGTCTGTTGCTCTATAAAAAAGCCCTCCGTAAAGCTAGGACATCTTACTACTCATCACTAATTGAAGAAAATAAGAACAACCCCAGGTTTCTTTTCAGCACTGTAGCCAGGCTGACAAAGAGTCAGAGCTCTATTGAGCCGAGTATTCCTTTAACTTTAACTAGTAATGACTTCCTTTGCTAATAAAATTTTTAACTATTAGAGAAAAATTACTCATAACCATCCCAAAGACGTATCGTTATCTTTGGCTGCTTTCAGTGATGCCGGTATTTGGTTAGACTCTTTCTCTCAGATTGTTCAGTCTGAGTTATTTTCATTAGTTACTTCATCCAAACCATCAACATGTCTATTAGACCCCATTCCTACCAGGCTGCTCAAGGAAGCCCTACCATTATTTAATGCTTCGATCTTAAATATGATCAATCTATCTTTATTAGTTGGCTATGTACCACAGGCTTTTAAGGTGGCAGTAATTAAACCATTACTTAAAAAGCCATCACTTGACCCAGCTATCTTAGCTAATTATAGGCCAATCTCCAACCTTCCTTTTCTCTCAAAAATTCTTGAAAGGGTAGTTGTAAAACAGCTAACTGATCATCTGCAGAGGAATGGTCTATTTGAAGAGTTTCAGTCAGGTTTTAGAATTCATCATAGTACAGAAACAGCATTAGTGAAGGTTACAAATGATCTTCTTATGGCCTCAGACATTGGACTCATCTCTGTGCTTGTTCTGTTAGACCTCAGTGCTGCTTTTGATACTGTTGACCATAAAAGTTTATTACAGAGATTAGAGCATGCCATAGGTATTAAAGGCACTGCGCTGCGGTGGTTTGAACTATATTTATCTAATAGATTACAATTTGTTCATGTAAATGGGGAATCTTCTTCACAGACTAAGGTTAATTATGGAGTTCCACGAGGTTCTGTGCTAGGACCAATTTTATTCACTTTATACATGCTTCCCTTAGGCAGTATTATTAGACGGCATTGCTTAAATTTTCATTGTTACGCAGATGATACCCAGCTTTATCTATCCATGAAGCCAGAGGGGACACACCAATTAGCTAAACTGCAGGATTGTCTTACAGACATAAAGACATGGATGACCTCTAATTTCCTGCTTTTAAACTCAGATAAAACTGAAGTTATTGTACTTGGCCCCACAAATCTTAGAAACATGGTGTCTAACCAGATCCTTACTCTGGATGGCATTACCCTGACCTCTAGTAATACTGTGAGAAATCTTGGAGTCATTTTTGATCAGGATGTGTCATTCAAAGCGCATATTAAACAAATATGTAGGACTGCTTTTTTGCATTTACGCAATATCTCTAAAATTAGAAAGGTCTTGTCTCAGAGTGATGCTGAAAAACTAATTCATGCATTTATTTCCTCTAGGCTGGACTATTGTAATTCATTATTATCAGGTTGTCCTAAAAGTCCCCTGAAAAGCCTTCAGTTATTTCAAAATGCTGCTGGATCAGGTGACCCTGAACCATCCCTTAGTTATGCTGCTATAGACTTAGACTGCTGGGGGGTTCCCATGATGCACTGAGTGTTTCTTTCTCTTTTTGCTCTGTATGCACCACTCTGCATTTAATCATTAGTGATTGATCTCTGCTCCCCTCCACAGCATGTCTTTTTCCTGGTTCTCTCCCTCAGCCCCAACCAGTCCCAGCAGAAGACTGCCCCTCCCTGAGACTGGTTCTGCTGGAGGTTTCTTCCTCTTAAAAGGGAGTTTTTCCTTCCCACTGTCGCCAAGTGCTTGCTCACAGGGGGTCGTTTTGACCGTTGGGGTTTTTACGTAATTATTGTATGGCCTTGCCTTACAATATAAAGCGCCTTGGGGCAACTGTTTGTTGTGATATGGCGCTATATAAATAAAATTGATTGACTGATTGAGGTACACGTCAACTGTGAAAGACAAAACGAGAAAAAAAAAATCCAGGAAATCACACTGTAGGATTTTTAAAGAATTGGTTTGTAAATTATGGTGGAAAATAAGTATTTGGTCAATAACAAAAGTTCAGCTCAATACTTTGTAACACATTCTTTGTTGGTAATGGCAGAGGTCAAATGTTTCCTGTAAGTCTTCACCAGGTTTGCACACACTGTAGCTGGTATTTTGGCCCATTCCTCCATGCAGGTCTCCTCTAGAGCAGTGATGTTTTGGGGCTGTCATTAGGCAACACGGACTTTCAACTCCCTCAACAAATTTTCTATGGGGTTGAGGTCTGGAGACTGGCTTGGCCACTCCAGGACCTTGAAATGCTTTTTACGGAGCTACTCCTTCGTTGACCGAGTGGTGTGTTTGGGATCATTATCATGCTGGAAGACCCAGCCACGTTGCATCTTCAATGCTCTCACTGAAGGAAGGAGGTTTTGGCTTAAAATCTCATGATACATGGCCCTGTTCATTCTTCCCTTAACACAGATCAGTCGTCCTGTCCCCTTTGCAGAAAAACAGCCCCAAAGCATGATGTTTCCACCCCCATGCTTCACAGCAGGTATGGTGTTCTTGGAATGCAACTCAGCATTCTTCTTCCTCCAAACACGACTAGTTGAGTTTTTACTAAGAAGTTCTATTTTGATTTCATCTGACCACATGATATTCTCCCATTCCTTTTGAATCATCCATATGCTCTCTGGCAAACTTCAGATGGGCCTGGACATGTACTGGCTTGAGCAGGGGGACACGTCTGGCACTGCAGGATTTGAGTCCCTCTCTGCGTAGTGTGTAGCCTTTGTTACTTTGGTCCCAGCTCTCTGCAGGTCATTCATCAGGTCCCTCAGTGTAGTTCTGGGATTTTTGTTCACCGTTCTCATGATCATTTTGACCCCACGGGATGATGCGTGGAGCCTCAGATCGAGGGAGATTATCAATGGTCTTGTATGTCTTTCATTTTTTTTTACAATTGCTCCCACAGTTGATTTATTCACAACAACCTGGTTGGCTATTGTAGATTCACTCTTCCCAGCCTGGTGCACATCTACAATTGTCTTCCTGCTGTCCTTCAACAGCTCTTTGGTCTTGGCCATGGTTGAGTTTGGAGTCTGAATGTCTGAGGCTGTGAACAGGTGTCTTTTATACAGATAACGTGTTCCAACAGATGCCATTAATACAGGTAACAGGTGGAGGACAGAAGAGCTTCTTAAAGAAGAATTTACAGGTCTGAGAGAGCCAGAAATCTTGCTTGTTTGTGGGTGACCAAATACTTATTTTCCACCACAATTTACAAATAAATTCTTTAAAAAAAAAAAAAAAAAAAATCCTACAATGTGATTTCCTGGATTTTTTTTTTCTCATTTTGTCTCTCATAGTTGAAGTGTACCTATGATGAAAATTACAGACCCCTCTCATGTTTCTAAGTAGGAGAACTTGCACAATCAGGGACTGGCTAAATACTTTTTTTTACCCCACTGTAGATCAATTTAAGAGTCTGTGGATTGATGTAGTCAGCTCTCTTACTTTAAAATCTACTACGGTATTTTCCCTTGTTACACTCAGAGATTTGATACATTCATTGAGGCAGCAGTTAAACTTTCCTGCAATAACTGACAATTCCACACACCAGTCTGACACAAGAGTCATCAAGAGATGAGATATCCCCCCTGGTCCCCACAAATCAGCAATACAAAGTGTCAGGGATCACCCAAGTATACCCTTAAGCTAAACATGAATGAAATTGGTCCACTGGTTCTTGAGAGATCGTGCTAAGAAGAGTGGCAATGACAATATCTTGCTGTGAATTTGAAATTAACCCCAAGGTCACCGTAATCGACTGGTATTGGGGGAATCACCCGAGTACACCCTTATGTTAAATATGAATGAAACTGGTCCACTGGTTCTTAAGATATCACGCTAATAGGCAAAAACAGATGGACAGATGGTCATGCCGACTGCTATATCCCTCCATATTTCATACCAGGGGGATAAAAAGGAGAACCTAACAACATTTGTAAAAATCCCACTATGGAAGAAAAACTGGACACAAGACAGCCTTTTACATAATATATTTTCCACTCCTGACAGTAAAAACCTTACTGCAAAACAAAACTATTTTCAAGATGATTTGTTTCACTGATATGCATCTGAATACCTGAAATCACTACATAAATGAGAACATATTTTTTCTGATAATGGTTTGCACAAAAGATACCATATTCACATGTTGGAGCGCTCAGGGCTAAGCATCACTCCACCCCCTTTTTTGAAAAAAGCTGGTTAAATGCCCACCCTAAATGTAAGCATACAAAATAAAACGAGGATGTTTAGAAACGCTGTGTTGAAAAATCCAAATCCTTGCTGTGTTTAAAAAACAGCACTTGGGACAATTTTTTGAAGAAAACAGTAAATTTTATAAAGGGGGGGACCTAATACTGTTGCCCTCATCTATACCCTCTCCTTTCACAGTCCTTGGTGACATATTTGTTGTTGCAAACACTGTCTTTATTCATACCATTTCACTGTAATGGTTATGTCACTGTTTGTTTAATGGTGCGATTAAGACATCCCCCTTAATTTATGGGAGAAAGGAAAGAGCAGAAACTGGGTACATTCTTATTAATATGAAATAGTCTGACTGCAAAATAGGTAGTATATATATATATATATATATATATATATATATAAAAAACAAATACAAGAATCAAATCAAAAATTAAACATCTCGTATGCTCAGTTGTTATAGTTACTGAGGATTACGCTCACTTGATTACGAGGTTGCTAGGAAGACAGGAGCAGAGGTCCTGGGCGTGGTGCAGACATGTCATCTTTTCAGAGCTGCAGGCACAGGTGATGCCAGACAGGTAGCAGGTGGTCCGACACTTACAACACTGCCGCGCCTCATCGGGGAGCAGTTCATAATCAACTTGTTGAGATTGTACTACACCCTGGGGACACAAATACACACCTAGAGATACAGAGCTGCTGAACATGACAGTTAAGATAGCACTTACATTTCTAAATCTTACTTTCACATCATGCGTTGTGGTATCTGCACCAATACAAAGGAACTTCACTCATGATAAAATACTCAAAGGTTCTCAAACCCATCAACAAACATCTTAGGATCCACACCTATAAAATTACTTTACACGCTGAGGCATTTAAGTGACAATTAGTGCTGCCACAAATGACTATTTTGATAGTCAACGATTATTTCTGCGATTAGTCGACTCGTCGGATCATACGTAATTTCCTAAATTTAAGGCCTGCAGCATTTTCCAAGACACATCAGGGGATGAAAACATGAACATTTCCAAATCAATGACTATTTGTTAGACTTCATTTACATCAATCATTCAGAAATACAAACAGTGTAGTACTTTACAGTAAATCTGTGTCAGATAGGCAGTTCTCAATAACTAAATGTTCATGCTGGAAGGAGACAAGTGAGGGAAGCCACCAAGCAACTCGGGAAGAACTTTTGGCTTCTGTGAGTGGAGAAACTGGGAACAGTGCAACATTTTTATTTTTTAATCTTCATTTTACATATAGTCCCAACTTTTTCTGATTTGTGGTTGTTTCTGTTGCATTCCTGAAATTACAGAACTGCTATAAAGAAAAGTGTGAACTTTTTTATTGTGTTTTAAAACTTTGTGGAGCAAATGCAAACACCAAACTCTTAAAAAGAAGGAAAAAATACACAGACATGTGCAGGCAAACTTTGATATAAACTGAACAGAACAATGCAGGCTGATTTCACTCCCCATATTTTTTGTATAAATAAATCAGAATAAGAGGGGGGGAAAATGGCGGCGGAAGAGTAAGAAGTGTTTAGCGTGAGCTCCCGTTTTTTGTTTACTATATAGTGGTGTTTTTACAATTTATCTCTGCTAAATTCGACCCCTTGTCGTTTTGTTAGTCTGTCTTTACAGTGTTACCTCCTTTTTTGTGTATGATGGCATTCAGTTTGAGAAAATATCAATATATGGGATCTGCAGCCGCTAGGCCTGATGCTACCTGTGATAAGAGTTATGCTAAAGACCCTGCACCGCCACTATCAAAGTCGACCGAGATGGACTTCTCGACGCTGAAAACAGACATTCTAGTGTCCATAAAATCCAGTATCTCAGAGGTAATAAAAGCCGTAATGAAGGATGTCCTGGCGGAAGACCTTGGATTTATTAGAGGCGAGCTACAGTCGGTGCGGAAGGAAGTGGCGAGCGGCACCACGGCCCTCCGGGCTGATTTAGACCAGGTAAATGTTCGATTCAAAGACGTGGAGGACGGCTTGTCGACCTGGTCAGAGGAGGTGGTTTCTCTGCGCAGTGCTGTGATTGAAATGAAAGCCGAGTTAAATGGTCTCCGAAAGAAATATGATGATATGGAGGGGCGTTTAAGGAGATGCAATCTGAGGATTGGCGTCCCCGAAACATCAGAGTTTAGCACTGCTACTGCATTAGCTGAACTTGTCAAGGAGCTACTGGATCTGGAAAATGTACCACGTATTGACCACTTTCACCACACGCCAGGCGGGAGGAAAGCCACAGGGCATTGTGGTGAAGATGCATTACTTCCAGGAGTGTGCGGAGATACTGGGGCGTGCACGCCGTCATGGGCAGCTTCGATACAGAGAGGCGCCGGTCTTCATTGCCCCAGATTACACAGCTAGTGTGGCCAAAGCCCGAGCAGCTTTCACTGACGTCAAGAGGCTTCTTCGTAACAGGCGAGATGTTCGGTATGGACTGTTGTTCCCAGCTCGGCTCTGCATCACTTACGGGGATGTCAACATGGAGTTCACGGATCCGAACGCTGCCATGGAATATGTTCGGAAAAATATTATCTCTACGCTGAGCAGAGACGACGGGAAGTGAAATCCCCATTCTCATCACATTTACAGGCTTCATTAACTTTTTTGAGCAAGTTTAGAGTCATCTTTTTTTTTTTAAACTATTATTTAGTTTACCACTAATAACTAATAACTATTTCTTAACTGACGGGCAAAACGGGAGCCCAGTGCAGTTGGTGTTTTTTTTTTCCCCTCAATACAAGCACTAATGTGTGGATTTGTGTTTAAGAGTTGCTGTTATCTCCATGTTCATGTGGGAGATAGGGGTGGAGCTAAACCAGATCTGTTTATTTGTGGTGACCTTTATGTCAGGTATCTTTGGATTCATGTGCATCAGGATTGTTTTTCTAATCATGACTGGTAATATGAAAAATACTAGTTATTCAAATGGCTGTCTAGTTAACTGTGTGAGCTGGAATGTAAAATCTCTTAATAGCCCATTAAAATTTCGTAAAATTATGAGTCATTTAAAGCAAATGAGAGCGGATATTGCCTTTTTGCAAGAGACATGTGTGTTCTGCTGATAGTGTGCTTCTAAGTAAAAAAATGGCCTGGTCAGGTTTTTCAATCTAATTTTCAATCTAAGTCCAGGGGAGTAGCTTTGATGATTAATCAGCAGGTACAATTTACAGTGTCTAGTGTACACTCAGACACAGCTGGACGTTATGTTGTTGTAGTTGGTAAGTTATATACCCTCCCAGTGATTTTGGTATCAGTTTATGCACCAAATTGGGATGATAATATATTTTTTAACTCCCTTTTCTCAAAGCTGCCAAACATATCATCACACAGTCTTATGATGGGTGGCGATATTAACGGTGTTCTTTCATCGCTCGATCGTAGTGCTGTGGGGAACATTAATTTGACCAAATCTGCTCACACAATTAACTCCTTTCTAAAAACGTATGCTGTGGCTGATGTGTGGCGCTTTCATAATCCTACCTCAAGAGCATATTCATTCTTCTCCAGTGTTCATAAGTCATACTCTCGGATTGATTATTTTTTTCCTCGATAAGCGTGTTCTGCCGTTAGTGAGAGAGTGTGAATATGGAGCAATGGTCGTATCAGATCATGGACCTCTCATTATGAAGCTGATGATCCCCGTAACACACTCTATTTACCGTCCCTGGCGCTTTAATTCGTTACTTCTGTCCGAGGAAGATTTTGTTCAGTTTATTATATCTGAAATCAAATTCTTTCTTGAAACTAATCAAACGCCAGGAATGCCACACTGTATTGTGTGGGAGATGTTGAAGGTCTATTTGAGGGGACAAATAATCTCTTACTGTGCTAATAAAAGAAAGTCAAACTTGCTACGGTTACAACAGCTAACCGATGAGATATTACAATTAGACGCTGCACTCAGTCGCTCCCCTCTCAAGATCTAGTGAAGAAACATGTTTTATTCCAGACAGAATTTAATACTCTGTCAACACAGCAGGCTGAGTATTTAATATCTAAATCTAAACAGGGTCATTATGAACATGGTGAAAAGGCTGATTGATTGCTTGCACATCAGCTACGCCAGCGTTCAGCTTATCAAACTATTCCAAAAATAAATGACGATCAAGGCAAGGAATGTTGTCATAATGCTGAAATAAATCTGTGTTTTAGTAAATTTTGCCGCGCCCTGTACACATTAGAATCACCAGTTGATTCATCTGAATTAGAAAAAAATTTTAGCAACCTGGAGCTTCCCTCAGTAAATCCTGATTTGGTAAATGAGTTGGAGAGAGATATCACTGTGGCTGAAATTGTTGTAGCAATGGGAAATCCCCGGGCCCAGATGGCTTTCCCATCGAGTTTTTTAAAACTTTTTCAGATCAGCTTTCCCCTCTTTTATTGTCAGTTTTTGAAGAATCATTTTCCTCTTCATTATTACCACTCTCTATGCAGCAAGCTGTTATATCATTGCTACTGAAAGAGACCCTTTAAACTGTAGCTCATATCGCCCGATATCTCTCTTGAACACTGATGCAAAAATCCTGGCAAAGGTTTTAGCAAGGCGTCTTGAATACGTGGTCCCTACGATTGTCTCATCTGACCAGACAGGGTTTGTAAAAAACCGTCAATCTTTTTTAATATCAGGCGACTGATGTTTTACATACTTCTGCCCCACACGGTCATAAGAATGATGAAGTTGTAGTTTCGCTGGATGCTGATAAAGCATTTGATCATGTGGAATGGAGATTTCTCTTTAAGACCTTAGAGTCTTTTAAATTTGGCCCCAAATTTCTGTTGTGGGTAAAACTACTCTATTCATCTCCAATGGCAGCAGTATGCACTAATAATAATATATCTGGCTATTTCAAATTACAACGTGGTACAAGACAGGGATGTCCACTCTCTCTATTGTTATTTGCAATCGCAACAGAACCACTGGCAGTAGCGCTACGTAACAACTTACTTATTAAGGGCATAAACCGGTTTGGCATGGAACATAAGGTTTCTTTATATGTGGATACCCTTTTATACATTTCAGATCCCCTCTCTAGTATTCCTGAACTACTTGCTTTGCTTCAAGAATTTGGGCGAGTATCTGGTTATAAGGTTAATCTCCAGAAGAGTGAGCTCATGCCTGTGTCTTCTTTAAATGCAAAACTTGAGGGCAATGTCCCATTTAAAATTAACACTAAAAAATTTAAATATCTCGGCATTTGGTAACACGAGGCTATAAGGAGCTTTACCAGGCTAATTATTCACCTCTTCTGGCAAATCTTAAGCATGATATCACCAGGTGGCAAACTCTACCTCTCTCTCTTGGGGGAAGGATTAATTCAATCAGAATGACAATATTACCTACATTTTTGTAACTGTTTCAGAACTTGCCAATATTTTTGACAAAATCATTTTTTTTTCCCAATTTGAACAGTCAGTTGTCCACATTTATTTGGAATAAACAGCACCCTCCAATTGACAAAAGGATCTTACAGATGCCCCGTAGCCTTGGTGGTATGTCACTGCCCAATTTTATGTTTTATTACTGGGCAGCGAATATTAGAGCCTTATTATTTTGGTTAGAAACAGATAATCTCCCTAGCTGGGTGGCTCTGGAAAAAGCCTCGATCACATGTAGCTCTGCATCTGCTTTACTTTGCTCTCAGTTACCATTTACAAATCCACTCTCAACCTATACCTGTAATCCTGTTGTTACTCACACACTGAAAATCTGGAATCAGTTCAGGGCATGTCACTTCACAGAACTATTGTTTTTTGCCCCAGTGTCAAATAATCACGTTTGTCCCTTCTTTGACTGATGCAACTTTTAATACCTGGACTCTTAAAGGTGTGCATTCACTTTATGATCTTTATGTAGATAATATCTTTGCCTCTTATGATCAGCTGGTACAGAAATTTGGTCTCCACACATTTCTTTAAATATCTCCAAGTCAGACATTTTGTGAGGTCAAACTCTGTTAGTTTCCCTTTGTGACCCTCTAAGAACTTGGTGGATTCGATTCTGGAGTGCAAAACTTTTCCAAAATGGACACTCAGCAGGATTTACAAACTGCTGAGCTATCACTATGAGACGAGTTTGGACTCCCTTAAACATAAATGGGAGCTGGACTTGGGTGAAACCATATCAGATTCAATGTGGGGAATCATTATCAAGAACATTTATTCATCTTCAATATGTCTGAGACATTCTGTTCTTCAGTTTAAAGTCGTCCATCGTCTGCATTGGTCTAAGGACAAACTGTCAAAGTTTAAACCTGACCTGGACCCGGCCTGCGACCGCTGTAAACAGTCCCCGGCCTCACTGGTTCACACATTCTGGACCTGTCCAAAACTACATGGTTATTGGCAATCTGTTTTCAACACACTTTCTGCAATCTGTGGTAGGACTGTCCATCCATCTCCACTGACCTCTCTGTTTGGTGTTGTCCCTCTGGAGGCCCTATTCAGTAAAAAACAGAAGGCTATGATTGCGTTTTGTTCTCTGTTGGCCAGGAGACTCATTCTCTGCCAATGGAAGGATTTACATCCACCTACATATGGTCAATGGATGAGAGAAGTTATGTATCATTCATTTGGAGAAGATCAGATATACTGTAACGGATCTGTCAAGGTTTATCTTGATACATGGCAGCCATTTCTATCTTATTTTGAGAGTTTGCCTGCAGACGTTTTAGTTTAAATACTATCAGGGTCTGTGATGCATACTAACATACAGTACTTAAGATTGTGTTTGTGTGTCCTTAGATGCCTGTACAGTTTAGTTATTATTATAGCTGATCTGGTTTAGAAGGGGTGGGGCAGGAGGGTTATTTTAAGCTTGTGTTCTTTGTTTGTTTTGTGTGTAAAAATGGAAAAAACTAATAAAATACTTTGATCAAAAAAATAAATCAGAATAAAATAAGAGGCAACACACTTTGAAATGAATAAAACGTATAGCTGCAGTTTAATAACTTTGAAAAGTAACAAATCAGCAGCTTGTATTTTTATTCTGACTCCAATTCATTTTAGTGTGATGTAGTCATCCTTTTTGTCCCTCATCGGTCACATTTTGTGCTTAAACAATACATTAAGCTCAAGACTGAACAAATACATACCTTTGGAAAATAACAGCGTTAAAGTTCAGAGTTTTTGCCTGCTTTTTGTGATCTGTGCCTCTGAACATCACTGTACAGCTTCTCCACATCAGGTTTTTTTTTTTTTTGTTACCAGTGTATGTGTAATTTTTGCTCAGTTCATTTATGTATTCTCATGTTTTAACGATGTTTTTAAGGATATTTAACTTTTTTTCCATCTCATGATCTCACAAATTCAGTATACGACACGCACATGGTGTGAACAGGGTGGTGCCATCGGACCCGCATGGGTAGAGAAAGTGCAGAGAGAAGAAAAGGCAGCTCCAGGTTTTGGTTTTGTTTTTTTAAACATGTTCACTCAGGTTAAAATCCTCTCTCTCTGCTCCACACTCGCCATCTCATGTGCACTGATGGTTCTCAGCAGAATGTAACGTCGTGCCTCCGGAATCTCCCTCCCCCACCCTCCCTCCCTCGCAGTCTGAAGCCAGTTGACTCTGCACACACGCACGCACACACACACAGAGACACACACACACACACACACCTTCGGTAAACTGCACATTTTAGACGGCTTTGAACAAGACGGCCACTGTTTTAATCGCAGTCTTTTTCAAAATTTTAATGTCTAACTGACGGCAGGACAGCTCGCTGCCTAAAACTATGAACTGAGAGAAAAACGAAGACAAAGTAAATGACTCGTCGACTACTAAATTACTTGTCAACGGTTTCAACAGTCGACGTAGTCCTGACTTGTCAACTAGTTGTGGCAGCCCTAGTGACAAATACCCTGTAATACAAGTTACATGCAATGCAATTTCCCAGCACTGACAAAATCATCAAAATCTGTTAAACTAATTTCTAAAAAGACAACAGGTTCTTTGGAACTGCTCACCATTTTACAAATCTTTTTTCTTAGTGCTTCTTCTTCTTGGACCATGACGACCATGTCTTTGTGTACTGCTGATGCCAGCTCAATGTCCATTGTGTCAGCTTTAGAGGCCATGTTGCACACCATCTCATCGTGGGAGAACACACAGTACCTACTGAGCTGACGATAATGTTCCACGCAGTTACGGCCAAGAGGCATCTTACAGAAAACAGCAGATTAGAAGTTTAGGAGTGATGGCCAAAATCACTCATGTAGTAAGAAAGGAAATAAAAAAATAATATGCATCTCCAGTAACAAATTAACTTTTTCCATCATTCACATCATTTTAACTTGTCCTTTATTTCAAAGGCATTATCCCATACTGATGTCCACTGTGCAACTTGCTGCATTCTCCCCCCTCTATTATTTCACTTTACAGCAGCATTGAAGAATGATGCAAACATATTACACGTTCACAAATATTAAAAAACTTCCAAATCTGACTATTTTGAGGAAACAAAAGTATAAAAACCCCAACACAAGTTAATTTTTTTGTAGCACTTTACAGACCACTAACACAAAGGTCTTCATAGCAACAATGCAAAAATAAATAAATAAAGAGAAGAATCAACAAACAAACAATACAATCATTGACAGTTAAATTATAATTAAAACTATGTGTTTTATTTTGTAAATTTGTGTTTTTAATGTTAAGTACTTTGGACACCAGTCGGTGCTGTAAAGCGCTTTATAAATAAATGTTGATTGATTGATTGATTGACAAGAGTAAAATAATAAAAATAAGGCAATTTATAAAAACAATTATTATAGACAATGGATAGGTCTTCAGTCTGGACTAAAAAGACAGAATACAGAGCACTATACAGTTATTAACTGGCACCATTTTCTTACCCAGTCCATGGTACAGAAGTTGACAGCTTCAGCAAAGTTGAAACCTTGATTGAAACCGCTGTGGTAAGCTCTGGGAAACGTGATAACAAACTCGCCTGCACACTGGTTGGTGCGATAGATCTAGTTAAGAATGTGAGATAAGAGGGGAATGGAATAATTACATGCTACGAGTCTTCAAATGTCTTAAAGCCCTGGTCCCACTAAATAATGAGCCATGCAGCATGTTTTTTTTTTTGTTTTTTTTTTGCTACGAGAGGGTTTATTCAACTACTGTGGGTGGGAGAATGGTGGCTCTGGGTGGCTCTTAGAGGCATTATCTTCAGTTAACGAGGCTCATTTCCGAGCGTGGCGCTAATTTCAAGATGTTCAAAATTTAGCAACAACAGCGTGGGGCAGTTTGTGTATGAGGTTTTAGAGGCATGTGCGTGGTGCTTATGAGGCTTCTAAAAGGTCATTATCCCAGCGCTTGGCAGCTACACAGGACCTGAGAGGCTATTTTTGGAGCAGCTGCCCTCTTGCGCACACAATTCCACCTGCTCTGTGCGCTGGATGCTGTATATAAAATAATTATTTTGTACCGGATTAATCATTTTCTACCAAACCTTGGATGCTGAAAACACTTCTAATTGCTTCTGGAATCACAGAGGACTGTTTCATCTGGACGCTTTTTTCCTCTCTTTTCTGCTCCATGTGGAATGCATTTTTGAACAGCTTAAGGGAACTACTTTTAACATTTTTATAGCTTGATAAAACAGTTGCATGTTCATTCCTAGCTGTAAAAGTATGTCTATGGTTGATTTAATATCTTGTTAATGGATCACGATCTCCGCTGTATGTGTGCACTGAGCATTTAGGTAGAACGCCAGCTCACAAAAGAGTGACTTTTCAGTCAATAATGGACGAATACAAAGTTTAAATTTTGACGACTGTGTAAAAGTGGCTGTGCGGAAGAAATAACTCAAGTGAAGCCCCGAGAAGCAGCGCAGAGCTGTCCAGCAACACAGAATGAGAGCGCGCAAAAGACCCATTCTGAAGACATAACACAAAGTTAGAAGTTGTATCACGGTGACTTGTAAGCCGCAGAAGAAATAAATAAAAAAATTTTTTTTTGAAGTGATCCACATGAGCTGTGGCAGCAGGTGTATACAATTAAATCGGCCACCTCATTGTGTATGCAGAACGGCAGCGCGCACGCAAAAGAGTGATTTTGCAGACATAAACGGACGAACACAAAGTTAAAATTGGGAACACGGTGTGAAAATGACTGTGTTTAAAGCCGCAGAAGAAATCAAGCCAGCGAGAAGCACAGAGGCAGCTGTCCAGGAACCCATCTTTCAGTTCTAGCTGGTCTGATGCATTACAGGTCGACAGCACCCTGGCACGAGGCACACACCCGTGAGACTGTACTGGAGCGTCTATTTTTGGACTGCGTTTAAAAAATGTGACATCTTTAAATGCTGTTGTGAACTGAAAGCCCACACTTTAAAGGGACCAAGTGTGGGAGGGCTGGAGGTTTGGACCAAACCCATGCCTAAACGTGCGCCAACATCGCATTATGGTGGCACTACATGGACCATATGTGGCTTGACGTGGATCATATGCGGCGACACGAGCCACTCAAGGTTGGATGGGGTTCAAATGACAGGTCTGTCGTGGCTCACTAGAGGCTGATACCTGGCACATGTGAGGTACAGAGAGGCACACAGAGGCGCCATAGTAGTGGATACGTGATTGTTCATAATCGCTGACAGACCCATACGTGGCTCATTATTCATGGTTTATTATTTGGTGGGTACCAGGCTTAAGTCAGTCTCAGAACAGTACTTTACAAACAGAAAAAAAAGGAAAACTAAGCAATGTTTTAATTAATCAGTTTTCTTTACTTATGCTAGCATATTTTCTCAATTGTTTTTTTTTGTTTTTTTTTACTTAATAGACACCCATGGATAACAGAAATTCACTCATATTACCAAACTCATAACAGAAAAGTCAAAGACGGAAAGAAATAAGAAAATAAAACAAATACATGGTGCCTAATGGTGTAGGCAGAAGCAACGCTTATCCACGCCTACCCTCCTGTATAAAATCAATCAGGCATATATGCCTGTTCATAGACATTTATATCCAACACAATCTGAACACAGCAGCACATAGTTACAGATAAAAGAAGTCAACTATTTCTCCAGACAACTCACAAAAAAAAAACAAAAAAAAAAAACAAAGGTTCCAGTACAACAGCCTCTACATATAACACAACTCAACCCTATTAATCTAATACATATCTAGAAAATACCATTTGTTTGTATAAATGTTTGAACCGGTTAATATCTGGACATCGCTTAAGTTTCTCTGGTAAATTATTCCACTTTTTTGGGCCACAAATGGAAACACAAAAGCACCTCCTAGTCGTCCTAGCGCCCGCAATTTTAAAATAAAACGTAGCCCTTAAATTATACATTCCTTCTCTCAGCGTAAAATATGCTTGAATTATGAGAGGTAATTGTTTATTTCTTGTTTTATGCATCAACTGAACAGTCTTAAATGAAATCATATCATAAAGTTTTAATATCTTTGATTTAATAAACAACGGATTGGTATGATCCCGAAACCCTGAATTATGAATTATTCTTGATGCTCTTTTTTGAAGGATGAATAATGATTGTAATGTAGTTTTATAGTTATTACCCCAAACCTCCGCACAGTATGTCAAATAAGGTGCAATCAATGCACAATACAAAGTATGTAGTGATTTACCATCTAGAATACACTTTGCCTTATTCAATATTGCAATACTTTTAGAAACTTTCTTTTGAATATGATGAATATGCGCTTTCCAGTTAATTTTATCATCAATAATTACACCTAACAACTTATTTTCCTTGACACAATCTATATTTACCCCAAGTATATTTAACTATATTTGTACATCCAATTTATAATTTCCAAATAACATTTTAGTTTCTGACCAATTTAATGACAATTTGTTCATGTCAAACCAACTCTTCAGCTTTATCATTTCAACTCTCAAACAATAATTGCTGCAAATTCTCTCCAGAACAAAACAGGTTTGAGTCATCAGCAAAGAGAGCTGCTTTAAACATATTGGAAACTTTACATAAATCATTAATATAAAAAATAAATAATTTTGGTCCCAGCACAGAGCCCTGGGGAACCCCACTAACAATGTCCAGATATGTAGAACCGCAGTCCCCAATTTTAACAAACTGCTTCAGGTTTTGCAAATAACTTTTAATCCAGTTCAGAGCCACTCCTCTAATCCCATAAAGTTCCAACTTTTTAAATAATATGCTATGATTGATTGTATCAAAAGCCTTTTTTAAGTCAACAAACAGACCTATTACTAATTCCCTTTGGTCCACATGTTTACTGATCTCTTTGACTGCATTGCACAAAGCCAAAGCCATGGACCTTTTCGCTCTGAACCCATATTGACTGTCATCAAGCAGGTTGTGAAATTCAATAAATCTTTCCAGTCTGTTATTGTAAAGTTTTTCCAGTATCTTAGAGAATTGTGACAATAAAGACACAGGCCTGTATTTAGTAAAAATATGTTTGTCACCAGATTTAAATAGAGGCATCACCTTTGCCACTTTCATACTATTTGGAACAATTCCTGTTTGAAATGATTTATTAAATATATATGCAAATGGTTTAACAATTTCTGGAATTATCTGCTTTACTAAAGCCATATGTACATCATTATGATCAGTTGACTTTTTTACTTTTACATGTGCTGACTATCATAATCATTTCTCTCTCATCAACCGGGCCAAGAAACATAGTATATTTCCTTTCCTATACAGTAATTGTCAAGTCAGAAAAAACAGTAACTTTATGTCCACTTTATTAATGCATGTTTGTGTAGTTTTGAACTTATTACCCAATGCATTTTACAAAGTCACCCACACAATAGTAACAAAATATTTGGTAGAATATATAGTAAGTGAGATTTTGTTTGTGTTTTTTTTACAGGCATGGATGTGACTAAATACTACTCAGTATCAGTGGTGGGCACAGTTCCATTAATCCGCTAACCGCTAATTATCGAAGCTAATGTTTTCATTATTGGATTAGCTTTTCAGATAACTTTGAAAACCAAAAGCTCAGGCTGCTTCTCCAATATTTTCAATTGGAATCACTGTGAGCTGCAATCGCTTCCTGTTTGCTCTATAACGTCTTGCTTATTGTCCTTTACAACACTCTTTGTTATCTTTGTTCCAAAGTTTTATATATATATATATATATATATATATATATATATATATATATATATATATATCCACGCAGATTAAATGTAGCAGACACGGATTAATTATTTGGAATATTTGTTTTGGCAAGTTTTCACAGTCTCTACTGCCATCTACTGGTCAGTAGTATTCATGGCAGTATTCGCCCTAAGTATTGAGATATTCCATAATCCTTTGCGCACCAGAGAGTTGCTGCAGCTGATGAAAAGAAATAAAAATGTACATTTTGGTTGTATAATGTTCATTTACAATTGTCATCATGTTTTCTGTCTGTGCTGTTTAAACCACAGCAACTCTCTGGCACACAAAGGATTATGGGTTAGGGCCTGAGCATCTGTGCACCAGTAGATGGCAGTGTTCTATGCATTTTGACCCCGGTTATATCAGATGGCTGTCTAATCACAACTTGACTTTTGGCTTTTGCAAATGTCTTTTTTTTTAACATATGAAAAAAATGGCATATTTTACAAACGCACATTTATATGTAAACCAACACACACATCACATTAACGTGTTTGTTATAACATAGAATGAATGAGTCAACCAATCAGTGTTAGTGGAGGCTCATTTTACCCATAATCCCTTTGGCATCTGTGTGTTTGTTACAAAACTTCAGAATTAGTGCATTATTTAAAATTAAAAGATATGTTATATTTTAACTTTGTACAAATGACATAAATGTCATTAATGTAGTGATTCTATCCAAATTAATTTGATTTATAAATCAAAACCATAAGTCAAAACTGCTTTATTTTCCATGATCTCTGCCTCACAGTGGAACTGATGTATGCGGTTAAGGAATAATGACCTTTTTTGTGACAACCTGGTGGTCAGGCTCCTTTTGCTGCGGTAGAGTTGAGCTTAATGTCTCTCAACTGCTTTACTGCAGCAAAATACGTAGTAAATAGGAGCTTCTAGCAGGGGGCGCACAAAGACAGAAGTGGTGATTCATTGTTTGGGTTTGTGACTGTGGTGTTAAAACTCAATTTTGAAAGTTATCGGTTAGCTGTAGCTTCCAATAAATTTTTGGGTGGTTTATCAGTTCAGCTTTATAAAAGATACATTTTCAGTTAGCTGATTAGCTGTTATTGAAGCTAACCTTTTGGTTAGCTGTGCCCACCACTGTTCAGTACTCAAACAGTACTCCGTTTCATCATCACATTGCTATAACAATGTTGTGGGTCATAATGCCACTTTAAAGTAACTGGGGAACATGTAAGTGTGATGATTAAAAATTAAGCAACTTACTGGGACACCGTTGTTCATCAGTGTGTTAGGATTCATGATGGTGACCAGCTGGTGAAGGAGATCTGGCTGGGAATCAAACAGCTCAGGGGCCAGTTTCTTCATGACTGCTTCAAGGTGCTCTGCAGCGTAACATGGGGCGCCATACCAGGTCTTTGGCTCCCCCCTGCACACAGTCAAAGGTCTTTATGAAATACTCACAGCAGTAACAGAATAAATACATGAGTATCAGAACCTTTTTTAATAGAACTGATCCAAACCTGTGCAATAACAACTGAGTCATATTATTACCATGCCCGTAAAATAAAATTGTTTATCAGAGCAATTGTAACTATCTGACTATTACTTGGATGTATTTTAAAACTACATAGATATCTAGTTGTGAAATCACCAAAAAGTTCCATGTTCAAGATAGCTGAAATGCACAATCTAAATTATGACAACATGTGGTGAGAGATGGTACTGTACCAGTGCAGATAGTTAACAGAATAGCTCCAGTGGTCCTCAATATGCCAGCAGAAAGAGGAGAAGCACATGCCCACATACAGCCAGGGCAGTTTCATCCCACAGATGTCAGCTGTAACATAAGTCAGCACTGAAGCATCCAGCACTGGCATGTTGTTCAGGTTCCAACCATCACTCAGGTAATGCTACAGGTCAGAGACAGGTCAAAACACCCAATCAAATAACGATTCCGTTCACCTGTTTACAGATATTACTGGGATGACCACAGAAACAACAACATTTTTCAACTGTGACTTTGCTCTCTCTGCCTCTCTCTAATTACAATTTTATTAGCTTTGATGATCAATATTTTATATAACTGCTGTGGGCTATTAATCAAATCAAATCAATTTTATTTATATAGTGCCAAATCACAACAAACAGTTGCCCCAAGGCGCTTTATATTGTAAGGCAAGACCATACAATAATTACGGAAAAACTCAAACGGTCAAAACGACCCCCTGTGAGCAAGCACTTGGCAACAGTGGGAAGGAAAAACTCCCTTTTAACAGGAAGAAACCTCCAGCAGAACCAGGCTCAGGGAGGGGCAGTCTTCTGCTGGGACTGGTTGGGGCTGAGGGAGAGAACCAGGAAAACACTCAGTGCATCATGGGAACCCCCCAGCAATCTAAGTCTATAGCAGCATAACTAAGGGATGGTTCAGGGTCACCTGATCCTGCCCTAATTATAAGCTTTAGCAAAAAGGAAAGTTTTAAGCCTAATCTTAAAAGTAGAGAGGGTGTCTGTCTCCCTGATCTGAATTGGGAGCTGGTTCCACAGGAGAGGAGCCTGAAAGCTGAAGGCTCTGCCTCCCATTCTACTCTTACAAACCCTAGGAACTACAAGTAAGCCTGCAGTCTGAGAGCGAAGTGCTCTATTGGGGTGATATGGTACTATGAGGTCCCTAAGATAAGATCGGACCTGATTATTCAAAACCTTATAAGTAAGAAGAAGAATTTTAAATTATATTCTAGAATTAACAGGAAGCCAATGAAGAGAGGCCAATATGGGTGAGATAGGCTCTCTCCTTCTAGTCCCTGTCAGTACTCTAGCTGCAGCATTTTGAATTAACTGAAGGCTTTTCAGGGAACTGTTAGGACAACCTGATAATAATGAATTACAATAGTCCAGCCTAGAGGAAATAAATGCATGAATTAGTTTTTCAGCATCACTCTGAGACAAAACCTTTCTAATTTTAGAGATATTGCGCAAATGCAAAAAAGCAGTCCTACATATTTGTTTAATATGCGCATTGAATGACATATCCTGATCAAAAATGACTCCAAGATTTCTCACAGTATTACTAGAGGTCAGGGTAATGCCATCCAGAGTAAGGATCTGGTTAGACACCATGTTTCTAAGATTTGTGGGGCCAAGTACAATAACTTCAGTTTTATCTGAGTTTAAAAGCAGGAAATTAGAGATCATCCATGTCTTTATGTCTGTAAGACAATCCTGCAGTTTAGCTAATTGGTGTGTGTCCTCTGGCTTCATGGATAGATAAAGCTGGGTATCATCTGCGTAACAATGAAAATTTAAGCAATGCTGTCTAATAATACTGCCTAAGGGAAACATGTATAAAGTGAATAAAATTGGTCCTAGCACAGAATCTTGTGGAACTCCATAATTAACCTTAGTCTGTGAAGAAGATTCCCCATTTACATGAACAAATTGTAATCTATTAGATAAATATGATTCAAACCACCGCAGCGCAGTGCCTTTAATACCTATGGCATGTTCTAATCTCTGTAATAAAATTTTATGGTCAACAGTATCAAAAGCAGCACTGAGGTCTAACAGAACAAGCACAGAGATGAGTCCACTGTCTGAGGCCATAAGAAGATCATTTGTAACCTTCACTAATGCTGTTTCTGTATTATGATGAATTCTAAAACCTGACTGAAACTCTTCAAATAGACCATTCCTCTGCAGATGATCAGTTAGCTGTTTTACAACTACCCTTTCAAGAATTTTTGAGAGAAAAGGAAGGTTGGAGATTGGCCTATAATTAGCTAAGATAGCTGGGTCAAGTGATGGCTTTAAGTAATCGTTTAATTACTATTATGCATTGAGACGTCATTAAGGGGCTTTAATGTATTGATCCAAGCATGAGCTCTGGCTCCAAAACAGTTTCATATAGCATATCATGTTTAGAACACACTGTTAACGCTCCAGGGCAATATGAATTAAATGTCAAATGATTAAAAATTGCATAATCTCCCAATCATTGCATTTTGTTTAAGTTGACAACCAGAGTGCTTTTTTCTTCTTCTGAACAATCAAACACAAATATTTTACATATACTGCAATGAAAATAAATAGCCCCAAGTATAAACTAATATGCAACAAATGTCAGGAAAAGTTTCCCTTTAAAACAATACTATATCGTTACTTTTTATGTTTTGTTTTTAGACAAGATATAGGACCACTGAATAGCTCTTGGAGCTAAAGTAATGCAGTGTTATAGTGCATGGTAATTTTGTTTAGATCAGGTCCACTTGAATGCTCTTCGGATGAGATTAATTTTATATGGGGAGGTGATGTACGTAGTGTAATTTTACTACAGGAAGTCAGTAATATTTATGGTAAATCCACCCAGGTTAACAAAGCTCTGCAAAAATGATAGAGATAGGAGGGGCCACTCACTGAACAGACAGGTCTGACATGTGACCACCCTCCCTCCCCCCCCAAAAAACACTAGTTTGAAGAGAATACATTAATCTTCATTAATGTATGGGTGATCTGTGATTCATACTTTTAATTCACACAAAACAAACTTGCATGTCATGGTAACTTTAGATATATGACTGTCTGTTTGCACAATGTTTCAATGCATTGTTTTCAGCATCTTGGAAACTTCCCTCACTCGTCTGCTTCGTTTGCATCACTGTTTTTGAAGTGAGCCTAAACAAAATCACCTTTTTTTTTAAATGAGACACTGATTTAAATGAACTCCAAGAGATATGATGAAACATTTTTGCATCTATGCAATGAATTGCTGAAAAAAGCTGCAACAATGAAAATGGGGATTCACACATTATAATGAAGGCTACTGTACTTGTACTGACTTTTTTGGGACTAGATTTTAAATACAGTATTTCTAAAGTATCTGTTCATAAGAGGAATTGCTCCAGTTGTCAATTTAGATACAACACAACTATTGACTTGTGCTACAATTTTGAACTACTACACCTTTAGGAGATATTTCACAGAGATGTACTCATTTTTTTGTGTTCTTTGCTGCTTGACAAAACCCTTCAGAACTTATGGAAATTAACTACATAATCTTCCTTTGATCTCTATATGATCCTTTAATAGTTTCCTGGAATTACTTTGTATACGATTTGACAGGCTTACATCTTTTGACAGGCTTCAGTGTTTCTGGAGCATAGGTCGCACCTGTCAAAAAAATACCTCTCGAAGAGGAACAAAAAAAAACAACATATATAAGTTGTACCTTTTCTCTTTTTTTGTGTTATGAGCTCTTTAATTGGGGATTTTTGTGCACTGTTGTAGTTTTTCATGTTCATTCAGTTTAATTTTGTAGAAAAAAAAAAGCAGATCACACGCTTTAAGAAACACTATAAGAAATCAGGAAAAAAATTGTGGCAGTCAGTAACGGTTACTTTTTTAGACCAAGCAGAGGGGAAAAAAAGAAATATGGAATCACTCAATTCTGAGGAATAAATTATGGAATCACCCTGTAAATTTTCCTCCCCAAAACTAACACCTGCATCAAATCAGATCTGCTCGTTAGTCTGCATCTAAAAAGGAGTGATCACACTTTGGAGAGCTGTTGCACCAAGTGGACTGACATGAATCATGGCTCCAACACGAGAGATGTCAATTGAAACAAAGGAGAGGATTATCAAACTCTTAAAAGAGGGTAAATCATCACGCAATGTTGCAAAAGATGTTGGTTGTTCACAGTCAGCTGTGTCTAAACTCTGGACCAAATACAAACAACATGGGAAGGTTGTTAAAGGCAAACATACTGGTAGACCAAGGAAGACATCAAAGCGTCAAGACAGAAAACTTAAAGCAATATGTCTCAAAAATCGAAAATGCACAACAAAACAAATGAGGAACGAATGGGAGGAAACTGGAGTCAACGTCTGTGACCGAACTGTAAGAAACCGCCTAAAGGAAATGGGATTTACATACAGAAAAGCTAAACGAAAGCCATCATTAACACCTAAACAGAAAAAAACAAGGTTACAATGGGCTAAGGAAAAGCACTCATTTGTCACTCATTAAGTCCATGCCTCAGAGACTGCA
The DNA here is from genome assembly GCF_902500255.1 of Thalassophryne amazonica. Taxonomy (NCBI): domain Eukaryota; kingdom Metazoa; phylum Chordata; class Actinopteri; order Batrachoidiformes; family Batrachoididae; genus Thalassophryne; species Thalassophryne amazonica. The sequence goes on along the minus strand of NC_047105.1, from coordinate 76,415,567 downwards.
AGCTGTTATAAAAGCCAGAGGTGGTGCAACAAAATACTAGTGATGTGTTGGAGCGTTCTTTTGTTTTTCATGATTCCATAATTTTTTCCTCAGAACTGAGTGATTCCATATTTTTTCCCTCTGCTTGGTCTAAAAAAGTATGATACGATACACTTTATTGTCCCTTCCGGGAAATTTGTCTTAGACTCCAAGAGCTGCACAAGTAAAAAGTAAAACTGCCATGACATAATTACATAACTCATACAAATTACATAACTTAATACACACATCAATCATACATATTGCACATCCCTAATACACATATCCAAATTACACATGCCCAGTGGCAGTCAGTAACCGTTACTGACTGCCACAATTTTTTTTCCTGATTTGTCATTTGATTTCTTATAGCCATTTCTTAGTGCCTGCTTCTTAAAGCCAGAAAGTTGCCATTTGAAATGACTTTAGTTTTGTGTCATGTCTGTGATCTGCTTTTTTTCTACAAAATTAAACAACTGAATGAAAATCCTCCAAGGCCGGTGATTCCATAATTTTTGCCAGGGGTTGTATTATTAAGAACAAGCCTGTGAGTTTTCAGTATATAAGTCACACTGGCGTATAAGTCGCAGGGCCTCGCAAGCTAATAAAAAAAAAGACATATTCCACCAAATACGGTACTTTGATAAATAAGTGTGATTAATAAGAGACAGGTCTAGTGACAGACTGTGTACCTCATCATCAGGAGAGACTTCAAAATGGCCGTTTTTAACAGGAAAGCCACTCCCAAAATCCTTGGAGGCTATGTCTGCTCCGTATTCCACAGTGACATCCTCCTCAATGGTACTGACTAGACGCCAGAACTCCTTCTCCACCAGCTCAGTGGGGACCATCTAGAATACAAAAGGATGACATACTAAATGATGCCCTGTCTGTTAAAACAGAGAGACAAACAAGGCATACTCAGTTCTCCCAAATAGAGCTAATGACATTTAATCTGTGGTAGTAAATCGTTCGCGATAAAATACCTGAATTAACAAACTGATCAACCTCTATATGTAATTGATAAGTACGATGTACTCAAACACAACAGGCACAGATTCATTTGGTGAGCTACAACTATCTGAGGTTTTACTGAAATCATAGTCAATCGAGTGGAATATTTTCAAGATTCACTGCCTACTGCAGGAGCATACTAAACAGATTATTTGAAGAGGAGAATGGATCGCTTTAAAACTGCATTTCAGTAGATCAAAAATACTGGGATGAGAATACCGTTATACTTTCCTGATGTGTTTTCTGTTGTTTCAATAATACCGCAACCTGATATAGACCCCAACCACAAACACAAAGCCAAAATGTCAAAGCTGATGCTCCTTCACAATGCAAGTGATACTTCATACTATTTGAGTCTCCTCAAGTAACCACTCATCTGATACAAAGTCATTCCAGGATCCTCAGAAGTGACCTGGTGGCAAAGACATTTCGTTGTCACCTTTTGGTCACTGGTTACCGCCCAAGTCATACAGTAAGACAGGAAGCACCAGGACCCGAAAGACTTGGACATTCATTCTCCTGCAAAGATATCAGCATTGCAAAAACCTCTGTCTAGTGAACTCATGACTCCATAATGTACAGATCCTACAGTGTTTGAAGTTCTTCTGTTGTAGAAATCCTTAAGCCTCGGCCCCACCAAATAATAAAGGCATAAATAATGAGCCACGCATGGGTGCGTCAGCAATTATTTGAAGAATGGTCCACGTTTTGAGCCGTCACGTATCCGCACGTCAACAGTGACACTTACTACTGCACACAGTAACAACATGTAATCATTTTCTTGGAGGAAATCTAGAGCGTGTAATCAGTGTGAACTCAAGCAGCTCTTTCAATTATACACCTATCCTTCCTGTACACAAAAGACACTGGAACTGTGCTCTAATTGTAGTTTCTGGTCAGTTATTCAAGTTGCATAAAAGCTTGAGCTGTTAGAGGAAAACATATTCCTTCCTTTCAGTCCATAATCTGGACCATGACAAGACAACACCAGTTAAGTATCGGAGGATGATCGCTGCCATATACCCAGTCCAACGTACAAAAAATGCAGTTCTAGTGTCAAAGAGACATTTACAGACTTAAACAGAGTGTGAAATTCAGGCCAGGTCAAGTCTGGGAGCATGTGCTGGTGTCAGGCATCATTATATCAAATATATTACTAAACTGCCCTAGGTCTAGACTGGTAAGAAGCAGACAAGTCCATCCTCATGTCCCAAAATCCAGGTTATAGGTGTGTGTCCCCTTAGCTTCCTCTTGTCGCTTGAAACCTCAGCACTGAGGTTTCCAGGGGAGGGAAGGTGATGGTCTAGTACAGGGGTACACTCTTAGTTGTCTCCCTGCTCCAACACACCTGAATCCAATGAAAGGCTCATTAAAAGTCTGCTAACGAGTCTTTCATTGGATTCAGGTGTGTTGGAGCAGGGAGACAACTAAGAGTGTCAGGAATGTGGCTCTCGAGGACCGAACTCGGCCACTCCTGGTCTAGTGGTTAAGGTGTTGGGCTTGTGACCAGACGATCCACAGTTCAAATCCCAGCCTGACTGGAAAATCACTAAGGGCCCTTGAGAAAGGTCTTTAATCCCCTGTTGCTCCCGGTGTGTCGTGAGCACCTTGTATCGCAGCACCTCACATCGGGGTGAATGTGAGGCATTATTTGTAAAGCACTGAGTGTCTGATGCAGATGGAAAAGTGCCGTATAAATGCAGTCCATTTACTGCATACTAGATCATGCTCAGAGACACATGTAACAATGTCATAACTGAGTCCCTTACAACACAAGTAACAGGACTCAGTCTCCTTAAGTAACTGTTTGTTTGACACAAAATTATTTCAGTGGTACACAAGGATGCTTTAGAGACCTAGTACCAAAGATATCCAGTTGTCACCTTGGGTCACAGGTTAAAATCAGGTCTGACAACCACCTTGTAAAGCCGCCTTCACACCGGGCAACACACCACCATCGTCTAGTGTGTCGCTCTGCTTTCGCTGCGAAGATTCACCCCAGCGCATCATCAAATAGGAGGAGCTTCCATTCCGCTCGCCGGCTCCGGTTGTCAGTCAAGTTAACATGGCAGACCTTGATCACACGGAGCGAGTTACTTTGCTCTTAATTGTTGTGGAAAGCTGACAAACGTCGCCAGCAACGCCATCCCTGGGTTCACAACATCCTCATGAGACGTTCCCAATTCGGGAAGTATCATTATTTGCTGCAGGAGCTGCATCTGGATGACGGCCGCTTTCAGCGGTACTTCTGACTCTGTAGGACCCAGTTTGAGGACATCCTGTCCTGTTCACGCGTGCACATGGAAAAAAACAAAACAAAACACTGTCCGCTGCCGCTGCTGTGGTGCTGCTGCTCGCTCTCTGTCATAACTGTGTTTATAAACCAGTCACCATTTGTTTTATTATACATCTGTGTAGTTAATAAATAAAATAATATTCACGGATGATTCGCTCGCGTGCGCACGTGGAGGGAAAAAAAAAAAAAAAAAACTGTCCGCTACTCGCTCTTCCCCCAAAAACTCTGTCATAATTGTGAAATAAAGGACAAAAGGGACATAAGTCCTGCTCACAGGCTGGCTACCAGAAACAGGACATGTTCACATCCAACTCAGTCAAACTCCAGACATCTCCACGTCACTACATATCCAGTCCCTGATTGGTCATTGCAGCGCGACAAGACGAAAAAGTTCAGATTTTTCAACTTGGGGAGGAGGGCAATGTGACGCGACGCGATACCGTGCCACAAACGCGCCAATCGCTCAAAATCGCTTCATTCACGTCCATCGCATCGCGTGGCTTGGCGCCACAACGCGTCCTTCCATAGGGATTACATGGCAACCTGTCACCGCTGTCGCTCGCGTCACACCCGGTGTGAACGCAGCTTAAGACTGGAAGCACCAGGACATTAAAGACTTGGCCCTTCATTCTCCTGCAACATATGAGCAGCCTGATCAAACAAATCCAATATTTTGAAGTGTGGGCTGGGGGACACACTACAAAGAGGCACTGTGGCAGGAGCAGCGTTGGTTCCATGAACTGCAGAAACAAAATATCTTTGCCAGTATCGAGCTTTGTGGATTTATTTTTATTTGTAAAGCACTTTTTTATTTTTATTTATTTATTTTTAATGTGGCTGAAGTGTAAAGCCCACCACCAACTCTCAGAAAGGCAATTATCTGCAGGCTGGAGGACCACCTACAGTCATAGATACAGTTTAAAGTCTTGCCCAGGATGGAAACTGCTGTGTGAAGTTGCTCTATAAATTCATAAAATTACTATTTTAAAGAAAATTAAATCAGTGTATGGACAACACATTAAACAGGCATAAAGATTTTTAGCACAAGGATGAAAAATTTAGATCAGAATGAAAAAAGCTGCCAATATTTTAGAAATAAGTTTCAACACTGGTTGTCAAGATGCTGTATGACAGACAATCCCAAGCAAATTTGCACAAAGCAAAAAAAACAAACAAACAAAAAAAAAAATCAGTAAATAAAAAAATCTGAAAAATAAGTAAACGCAACAAACTCACATGAACTGGCATATTGAAATAATCAGACTTGAAGGAGTCAGCCATGTCACCAAAAGCTTGGAGGGTGTAGCTCCTGCTTGCCTGCTCAAAGCCAAAAGCGACAGGTGGTTTGCCACATTCCTGGTAGAAAAACAAAAAGGAATATCTACTTAAAACAAGATGCTGAACTGAGTGATAATTGTGGATATCAGCCATGGGATTTATTTTCCTGCTCCTCATTAGGAGCTGCCGTCTGTCAAAGACTGAGGCCCCTGAGGAGCAGAGTGACAGCTGCTTACCTGAGCCAGACACTTGGGACATCTCCAGTCACCTTTGGGAACATCGTGAAGAGGAGGAATCAGACAGAAAATGTGATAACTGTCATCACAACCGTCACACAACAGCAAGCGGTCCTCGGCACTTCCACTGCCACATACCAAGCATATGTACTGTTCCAACTAAAGCCAGAGGAAAAACATGGAAAGAATGAGTGATGCTTCTGTTCTACAATATACAAATTTAGTCTGTAATGTGCCATGTGAAGGCATTAAAGCAAAAATCTGATTTTTTTTTTCATGGGCAAATCATAAGCTGTTCACCAGTTACCTTTTTATGGAAACCCTTTTGCAATCGTGTCCTAGAGTTTAAGGTAAAAGAAGGTGGAGACAGCTAAGAAAACAACAAATTGTTCTCCTGCTGAACAAGATTATATTTCACTCACTAAGCACTGCTGCTCTTTTCTAATGCCACCATCATACTATAGAAAGACTTTAACCTACACATTATTTAAATACTTCAGGATAAACACATCTTAAGTGGACAACTTTTCTAGAGCTTATACTTCATTCAATACCAATTCAAATGTCAGGCCTGTAGTCAGGATCTGAAATGGGGGTGTTCTTTTGTTTTGTTTTGTTTTTTTGGTGAAAATGGAACTTTGTCAGAAAGGGGTGTGGGGCCTGCTCAAGGCCCCCAGAAAATTTGGGGGTTTTGATATTCAGGGATGTATTCTGGAGGGCTTTTGATGACTATTTTTTCACCCCAATCAATTTGTACTGCTTAAAGGACATGTCACACTTTATTTAATGTCCTAGTTAACAACACAACTACACAAGTACTATGTTTTTGGCACTTTCTGTATCGGTTTGTTGAATGCTATATACCTTGAAACCGGTCACGGATGTGCACAAGTAATCCCGGTGTATCATCAGAGAGTCACTAACAGCCTAAATCTAAATTATGATTTCAGTGCAACATATCCTTTAATGTGTGATGTATTTGTATTTTGTTTTGCACATTTTCACTTTTTCTTTTTGCCTTTAACCAAAATTGATATCACAACCTACATGTTTGGTTGGTAAGATTGCTAACCACAAGAGCTGTAATCGTTTTCATATTTTTGGCTTCCCTCAGCCTAACTGACTTAATTTTAAAGCTAAAACCCCCAACAGACCCAGTAATGCTCAAGCTTAGAAATTACATTTAAAAAAGATATTGCTTCATATCCCACTTTAGTTATGCATAAAAGTTTAACTAAATTTATTTTTATATGGCTCATGAATTAAACCTAGCCCAGAATTACAATAAAACTTGGGTACAGAGTAATACTATTTTAAACATGGGTGGTGGCCAAGTGGTTAGTGGACTGGGTTTCAGTGCAGATGGTTCACGGTTCAGGCCCTACCTCTGTCACATTTCTTCATGTAATGTGGAGTTGTGTCAGGAAGGACATCCGGTGTAAAACTTGTACCAATTCAACTTGCATGCGGATCTGCTGTGGTGAACCCAAGTGGAAACAAGGCAACAGCAGAAGGGACTTATATAGGTGTTGGTAATATTATTATTGTTAAATAGTAGTAGTATGAAAAATGTATTCAAAAGTGGACCTTTAATCAAGGGGATTGATATAAAATTTTAATCTTTCCATCTGGATTTGCCCCTGGTTTGCAGTCTCTAAGCAGGAATAATCAAGAATTTGTATATTTATATGGAAAGCATGACCTGATTGAGAGGTAAGAAGGTTTTATCAGCACATTTACGTCATGCCATCTGCAGAAAGAGTTTATTTGTATTTTAGGGGGAAAAAAAAGTTAGTGTTTGTTGTTAATGCATCCCGGTGTCGCAAACCAAAGGGTCCCCACAAAAATTGGTCCACCCTGCCTTCACTACGTACGCGTCATTTCAGAGCTCAGCAGCATAATTTCTGAGTCACCAGCAATTCACCGATTATCACCTCATTTCTGCTCCAAACTGCACTCCAGTCATCAACTATCTCAGCAACAGATATCTGAAGCTTTGTACAACAATCATTTCCACATACGTTCAGCATTATTTCATAATAAAAGACGGCGGACCGATGAGCGCCACAGCAGCAGCTGCGCCCATGTCATTTCAAAGCGTCAATAATGACTCGCCAATTATCGCCTCGTTTCTGCTTAAAACTGACTTTAGAATGATTTAAGAGGTTTTACTTTGTCATGTGGCGGTTAATAATAATAATCCATTTGATCGCTTTGGATGGAGAGAGCCTGTCTCAAGCGTGTGGCCACAGCGAGAACACTCAGAGCAGACATTGAAAGAAAAGTTTAAGAATACGTTTGTAAAACTCATCACAAACACATCCCCCTCCTCCAGCAGACAGGACATGACTCGCTGCCACAAGAAAAAACATGCGACGTTATTCTAAAAATTGCTTTTAGAATGTTTTGAACGCGGTAAATTTTATATTTTACATCTAACCTTGCGCGAATGCTGCCTTTTGGCAGCCCAATAGGACAGCGTCATCTTGTTTGAACCTGGTTTGATATTGTGAGATTTGACCACTTATGGGGACAACCGCTCCCGTTGCATAATATATACACAACTTCACATGTGAAAATGGTGTACTGTTTTGTTTTTGACTGCAATAACCAAAGCAGTTGTGAAGTGTTTTTTTCGGTTCCCAGTGGAGAACTGAATGCTACGTGAATGTGAGAGTTTGTGTCGGTAACCAGAGTAGCTAACCAGAGTAGCTACGTTTTCTCGCCTGCAAAAAGGCCTCGACACGTTTGAGCTCTGGGTCATAAACAAACCACAACACAGGTCCACTTTCCACCGCATTGTCACTTTTCTTTGTATTTTCACTTTGTTTGCGTGTAATTTGCCCAAAATCTCAAAGTGCTGTGTTTCTGTCCCCGGTTGTAGAGAAATTACATTATATACACGTAATATTTTACCCGTTTAGCACCCGCCCTCAAATGAGACTGTGCTGCCCAATTGACGGACATCTGTCGTAGCAATGGAGAACTTTAATAACAGCATATGTGACACTATACAAGGCCATAGCATGAAAGTCATCTGTTTGCGTAATGATGAACAGGCACAGTGAGGCTGTTCTGTCATTTAACACAGCTGCATTTTCTTTGAAACAGATATGAAACATTTTTTGATATCACTACTTAAACTCCATTGTCGTATGAGAAATGGCTGTTTAAACCTTTGAACTAAAGTACTGTGGCTCCAGAAATCATGTAAAACCCATGTCACAATGTACCTGGATTGATTTAAACCTGATGCACATACAGTAAGGTTTAATATTCAAGACCAACAACTCTGTTGAAAAGAAAATTTCTACAGTTATTAGTACTGTGGCACTGGCATATATTTTAAATCTCCCCTAAATTTCAACAATTTCATTGTTTTTCATGAGTCCATTTGTAAAATGTAATGCGTTAAAATGTTTCAGGCAGCAAGGTGCTTAGTGGTTAGCACGTTTGCCTCACAGCAATAAGGTCATGGGATTGCTTCCCATCTGGTACCATCTGTGTGGAGTTTGCATGTTCTCCCCATGTTCGCAAGGGTTCCCTATGGGTGCTTAGGCTTCCTCCCGCTTCCAAAGACATGCATGTTAGGTGAATTGGTGACTGTAAATTGACCGTGGTGAATGTTTCATGTTGTTTGCTTCAGAAAAATCGGAAAGATCATGAGCGCCACTCTTTCTGTAGCTAAGAATATCATTAAAGGGTCCAAGAAATCTGCTTTTTTTTTTTTTAAAAGCCTTTACTGTACAATAAAAGATGAATAAGAAACAGTGAGTGACAGATGAGGAGAAACCATAAACAGTGCATGGGTGAGAGCCTGCATGACCTGAACAGCACAAAGGAAGTCCAAACGGATTCCCATCTCAGAGTTACTGAACTAAACCTTGGTTCAGATGTTTTATTAAGTAAGATTTTTGGGGAATGGGTGGTGTTTTTCTATTATGGGTGGCTTCAGTGTATGCATTATGGCCCGGTCACACAGCATATGACGAGGGTAAAAAAGTCACAAATCGTTGAGAAAAAGTGGACAAATGAGCTTTTGACTTTCCCCATCACTGAATAGCGTGCGAATCAATCACGGAGCTCTGTAGCTCGTATTGCTTGCAGCTGTGTGTTTGCTTTTAATGTATGCATACTGTCGTGCACAGCCCTTCCTGCACTCCTGCCTTCATTTTTTTTATTTTTTTATTGTACAACCCCTGGCAATAATTATGGAATCACCTGCCTCGGAGGATGTTCATTCAGTTGTTTAATTTTGTAGAAAAAAAGCAGATCACAGACATGACACAAAACTAAAGTCATTTCAAATGGCAACTTTCTGGCTTTAAGAAACACTATAAGAAATCAAGAAAAAAAAATTGTGGCAGTCAGTAACGGTTACTTTTTTAGACCAAGCAGAGGGGAAAAAAAAAATATGGAATCACTCAATTCTGAGGAATAAATTATGGAATCACCCTGTAAATTTTCATCCCCAAAACTAACACCTGCATCAAATCAGATCTGCTCGTTAGTCTGCATCTAAAAAGGAGTGATCACACCTTGGAGAGCTGTTGCACCAAGTGGACTGACATGAATCATGGCTCCAACACGAGAGATGTCAATTGAAACAAAGGAGAGGATTATCAAACTCTTAAAAGAGGGTAAATCATCACACAATGTTGCAAAAGATGTTGGCTGTTCAGTCAGCTGTGTCTAAACTCTGGACCAAATACAAACAACATGGGAAGGTTGTTAAAGGCAAACATACTGGTAGACCAAGGAAGACATCAAAGCGTCAAGACAGAAAACTTAAAGCAATATGTCTCAAAAATCAAAAATGCACAACAAAACAAATGAGGAACGAATGGGAGGAAACTGGAGTCAACGTCTGTGACCGAACTGTAAGAAACCGCCTAAAGGAAATGGGATTTACATACAGAAAAGCTAAACGAAAGCCATCATTAACACCTAAACAGAAAAAAACAAGGTTACAATGGGCTAAGGAAAAGCAATCGTGGACTGTGGATGACTGGATGAAAGTCATATTCAGTGATGAATCTCGAATCTGCATTGGGCAAGGTGATGATGCTGGAACTTTTGTTTGGTGCCGTTCCAATGAGATTTATAAAGATGACTGCCTGAAGAGAACGTGTAAATTTACACAGTCATTGATGATATGGGGCTGCATGTCAGATAAAGGCACTGGGGAGATGGCTGTCATTACATCATCAATAAATGCACAAGTTTACGTTGATATTTTGGACACTTTTCTTATCCCATCAATTGAAAGGATGTTTGGGGATGATGAAATCATTTTTCAAGATGATAATGCATCTTGCCATAGAGCAAAAACTGTGAAAACATTCCTTGCAAAAAGACACATAGGGTCAATGTCATGGCCTGCAAATAGTCCGGATCTTAATCCAATTGAAAATCTTTGGTGGAGTTGTTGAAGAAAATGGTCCATGACAAGGCTCCAACCTGCAAAGCTGATCTGGCAACAGCAATCAGAGAAAGTTGGAGCCAGATTGATGAAGAGTACTGTTTGTCACTCATTAAGTCCATGCCTCAGAGACTGCAAGCTGTTATAAAAGCCAGAGGTGGTGCAACAAAATACTAGTGATGTGTTGGAGCGTTCTTTTGTTTTTCATGATTCCATAATTTTTTCCTCAGAATTGAGTGATTCAATATTTTTTTCCCTCTGCTTGGTCTAAAAAAGTAACCGTTACTGACTGCCACAATTTTTTTTCCTGATTTCTTATAGTGTTTCTTAAAGCCAGAAAGTTGCCATTTGAAATGACTTTAGTTCTGTGTCATGTCTGTGATCTGCTTTTTCTCTACAAAATTAAACAACTGAATGAACATCCTCCGAGGCCGGTGATTCCATAATTTTTGCCAGGGGTTGTAGAAATGTGCTCTGTTCTCAAAATGGTAAAGCAAATGGTACTCGCATTTCCAGATGTACAGTGGGATGCACTGCTTACTTGTCAGGGCTGGGAACATCAGATCGCAAAGTTCAGAGTCCTTCTGTGCCCCCCACAAAAAAGTAGAAAATATTGCCATTTAAAGTCACAAGCAAACTTAAAACTTTCTGTGTCGTGTTTCAGCATTGAGAGCGAGACAGAGGGAGAGCGAGCAAACAAGCGGGGGAGGAGGAGAAAGAGAGAGAGATAGCGCTGTCTCTCTGTCTTTTTTTCCCCCAAAACCCTAGTGTTTCTGATCACCGCGCTGCGGCTGTGTGATCAAGCAGTCACACGCATGTGCGCGGTTTTGATTACCTGGTCTGATCACGCACGGAGAGGCGCTGCGTACGTGGATCAGACACATACACGAGCACGTGCTTCACCTTCTCTCCAGCTGATTGCACAAAAGGACTGTCTCCTATATGATTCAGTGACTCAAACATTGTTCAGAAAAGAATGCAGCCATTTGCGATTACACTGGATTTTCTATTTTCATATGTCACACCTCTGTGGATCAAAGCTGTTCAAACGAGAATGTCCGCTGCTGCTGGATCTTTTTCACACTTGATGCTCAAAGTCACGCTTCTGTAAACTGCTGCTTGGTTTGCACAAACCGAGGCTCAGTTCACCCAGAGATCACCGCAGATGACACGAAATATTACGTCGTGTCGGGCCTCAGGTCCACGGCAACGAGGCTGATCACACTCCTGCAAATTCTTCCCCTCACACGCAGCGGCAGAAGCCCCACACCACACACCAGGACCGTTAGTGGAGGATCTGCATGTCTCCTCTACAGCAGCACTCACAAACCGGCTTCTGTACTGTATGAAAACATTCAGCTGGTCAAATGAAGTCGAACTAAACGCTAACGTTACAAAAACTAAGCAAACAATAAGGAGCCATCAAGAATAACAGCAAAGAAGGATCACGTGGGCTCTTGGCGAAGATGGCTGCTTGAAAAGTTGCTCCGTGACCCTAAGCCAAATATTTTTAAAATTGATACTCTATTCTGCCCATTTTTGTTGAAAGGACTGTATTTTTTGTGAGATTAACAATTTCGAAGTTGAACTGACTTGATATACCAATGCCTGGACGCGGTGCTGGAAAGATACAATGCCCCGATCCCTCGCCTGAGCAACAGGCTAAAGCTAACAAGAAGATGGATGCGTATGTTAGCAAAGCCTCGGGTGAGTCGCAGCAGCCCGAAGCTAATGCTACATCCAATGCTACGTCAAGTGCTACAGCCAAGGCTGAAGGGACAATAACTCTAGAGTTTCTGGCTCCTCAGATACAGGCAATACGTGACTCGACTGCGAACATTGAAAAAGACACAAAAGATATTAAATCGTCAATAGGGGAGATCGAGACGAAACTTGGAACATTGACATCACGTGTGGATGACATGGAGGAGAGAGTGGTGGCGCTGGAAGAAAGCAGAGGCCCATCAGAGACTGAGCTGGTGACTTTTCGTGAGGAACTAGAAAAAGTGAGAGCCCATTTGGAAAATTTAGACAACAGAGGGAGATGCTGTAATATTAAAATGATGGGCCTGCCAGAGTCCAAAGAAGGGAATGACATGATAAAGTTCCTGCAGCACGAGCTTCCAGTGATGCTGGGCGACCCGCTCGGGGAGCTGGAGATACAGCGCGCACATCGAGTGGGTGCGCCAAGGTGCGCCCAGGGAGAGAGAGAGAGCGCTCGCGGCCCGTGATGGTCAACATGTGCCGCTATCGAGACAAAGAAGAAATACTCCGTGTCGCCAGAGAAAGAGGTCAGATCATTTGGCAGGGAGTTAAAATCATGTTTTTTCCCGACTACTCGAGGGAAACAACGGACCGCCGCATGTCTTTCAACCAAGTTAAAGCTGCTTTGAGAGAGAGGCAGGTGGAGTATGCTCTTCATTTCCCTGCAACCCTTGAAATAAAACACAACGGATTTCGTCACAGATTTACTTCACCGGGGGACGCAGCGGAATTTATTGCAAAAAAATTCCCAAAAGACCAATGACCAGTGAACTGAAATTTCTTCATATGCAAGTGCTGAAACTCATTCTACCTGTTGTATCTGCTGAACTCATAATTTGTATTTTGACGTGACTTTTGGAGACTTATAGCAACTGATTAACATACTTATATTTTCTTTTATATATTATTGAAGGGGAAAAAAACAATACTAATAGATAATTTGTTTGTTTTATTGTTGTTGTCATAATTATTTCATACTGGGTTACAATGATAATAAAACATACCCACTTATTTATCGTTAGATGGGGGGGGGTAAATGAGATGAAATTAAGGGATAAATATGGAAAATAGGGAAAGATCTTTTATCTTTATCTTTTGATTTAAAAATGCATAGAAGTTAAAGAAAACAAGTAAAATAATCATTTAATTTATTTTTGTGATTGAAAAAAATGGAGGAAGATTATTTTGGGTGATAAAAGATATTTTACTTATGATTAAAATGCAGTTTATTATTATTTTACTTATTTTTGTGATAAGGGAAAAAAATCAAGCTATATATTTTCAGAAAAACAAATTCTTGTCGACTCAAGAAAAGAAGAAAAATGACATTCATTTCATATAAGTAAGTAGTCTCTTACTCTACAGTATTGTTTTTCTCTTTTTTTTTCCCTGTTTATTTAAGTTAGATTATGAGAATTTACTAGGAGGTAATATTTAGTTGGCGAGGGGTCACAAAGTTGAGGGCCCGTGATCGCACAAGGTTTTTCACTTTTTTAGCATGGCTATTGCCTTGCTTTTTGTTTTGTTTTTCACCCCATCCTTGTTCTATGGGGTGCATTCATGTTCTGTTTTTGTGTGTCATGTTTTTATATTTCACTGTATTGTTTATCTTATGCCACAACCACCACAACCAAGAAGATTTTGACATATTTAAAGTCCTCTAAAGTTGATATAGCTTATATTCAGGAGACTCATTTAACCGAATCTGAGTCAATTAAGCTTAAAGGTTCTTGGATAGGAAAAGTGTTTTCAAGCACTGGAACAAGCAATAGTAGAGGGGTGTCTATCATTATCTACAAAGCCGTTAACTTTACTGAAACTGAAGTGTTGCGGGACCAGGATGGTAGATATGTTGTTGTCAAAGGACAATTGCTGGACACACCAGTAATTCTTTGTAACATTTATGCGCCAAATTCAGATAGACCAGAATTTTTTCATAATTTATCACAAATTCTTTTGGATTCAGATGGTGCTCAAATAATTATGGCTGGGGATTTTAACCAAATTTGGGACAGGGATTTAGACCGGTCACAACCACGCACTAATACAGAAAGCCGGTCAGCAATGGCCATCAGGCAGTTATGTTTTGATAACGGCCTTCGGGATATCTGGAGACTGATGCACCCAGATAGCAGAGATTATTCTTTCTTTTCACCTGTGCATAATGGTTATACAAGGATAGATTATTTTTTAATATCAGAAATGATGGTAAACAACTCAGCTGACTCAAGTATAGGTAACACTGTAATCTCAGACCATGCACCGGTTTTTCTTTGAGTAAAAAAATTCTCACAAACTCAGAAAAGCCATAGGTGGCGACTGAATGTGTCATTATTTAGGGACAAATCATTTACTAAATTCATTCGAGAGGAAATTCAATTTTTTTAAGGAATCAAACAAAATGGGCGACATCTATTAGTACCTGGTGGGACGCACTAAAAGCTTATTTAAGAGGGAGAATAATATCTTATGCGGCTTTCAAGAAAAAGACCTCTAACGAAAAAGTAATTTCATTAGAAGCAGAACTCAAGGTACTTGAGTCACTACATTCCCAAACTAAGAGCAGGATTACTTTGAACAAAATTATAAATGTGAAATATAACTTAAATACCTTATATACCAAAAAAGCTGAGTACGCCTTGTTCCGAACTAAACAGGCATACTGGGAAATGGGTGAAAAGCCAGGCCGCCTCCTAGCTTACCGTCTCAAACAGCTTAACAGTATGAACCACATTCCAGGAGTTAGACAATTAGATGGCACTGTTACAACTTCATCTCAACAGATAAATGATAGATTCAGAACTTTTTATAATAATTTATATTCTTCCCAAGGTAAATTAGATGATCAAAAATTTGAAACATTTCTTGCAGATCTCAACCTCCCTCAACTTACAGAACAGGACAGAGAATTTTTAGAGGCTCCTTTAAATACACAGGAGATCTCTCGGGCCATTAAAAGCATGCCACTGAACAAGGCACCAGGTTTAGATGGTATTCCTTTGGACTTCTACAAATCATTTGAAGATATTTTAAGTCCTCTGTTATCAGATATTTATAATGAAGCTTTTCAAATGGTTCACTACCACAATCAATGCATTCTGCACTTATAACACTAATCCACAAGAAAGGCAAAGATTCTTTAGATCCTAATGGATATCGACCAATTTCTTTACTTAATTGCGACCAAAAAATCCTAGCAAAAGTACTCGCTACTCGGTTAAAAAAAGTTATTGGTAGATTAATACATATAGATCAGTTTGGATTTATTTCTAAAAGATATGGCTCAGATAACATTAGGAGACTAGTTAATTTGCAATATCATGTATATGACTCGATACAACCGACTATTGCTTTATCATTGGGTGCTGCTAAAGCATTTGATTGCGTGGAATGGGAGTTCCTTTTTAAGATGTTGGGAAAATTTGGCTTTGGGAGCAATTTCATTACATGGATAAAAACTTTATATGATAAGCCCTCTGCTTGTGTCTTAACTAACGGACTTATATCTAGCCTATTTCAGTTACAAAGGTCCACAAGACAAGGCTGCCCGCTGAGCCCTGGCTTGTTTGTGATTGCAATTGAACCTCTGGCTCAAAAAATTCATAGTCATACAGCCATTCATGGTATTAATGTAGGGAGCAGTCATCATAAGCTTCTTTTGTATGCAGATGATATGCTGGTCCTAACTAAACCTGAAAAACATGTTCCCATTTTATTAGATTGTATTAAATATTTTACATTATTGTCTGGATACAAAGTAAATTGGGATAAGTCTGAAGCTATGCCCATGTCTGGACACTGCCCCTCCTCTCTATTTAAAAAATGGAGATTCTGTTGGTCTCCCAAAAGTATTAAATATTTGGGTATACAGATTACTTCTGATTATAATAATATGGTTAAAATACTGGTCCCTTGATTGAAAAAATAAGAACTGACTTTGGTAGATGGTCTAAAATTCACTTGTCTTTGTGGGGAAAAATTAACTCTATTAAGATGATGACAGTGCCAGTTATTTTCTATCTCCTCAGCAATATTCCTTTGTATATTCAAGACTTTTTTTTTTAAAAGCTAGATGCTTTAATATTGGATTTTTTATGGGGTAAATCACGTCACCGTTTGAGTTTAAAAAAAGTTACAAGTGAGTGTTGACAAAGGTGGTTTTTCCTTACCTAATTTGAAATGGTATTATTGGACTCTATGTGTAAAACAACTTAGAGTTTGGTTACCCACTTTTAATTCCTCTGATAAACCTCCCTGGTTTCAGCTGGAGTCTGATGTGAATGGAGGTGAATCTCCATGGGTGACTTTATTTGGTGTCAAAACAGAAATGCACAGAGATCATCCCATTATTACAGCAGCCAAATCAATTTGGATTAAATTACATAGAGCGGTTTTTCTTAAGTCACTACTAGCTCCTTTATGTAATAATAAAAAAAATTCTTATTGGGGGAAAATCAGTTAACTGGCCACAATGGCATAAAGTGGGAATCTCCTTTGTATTCCATTTGTTTGATGCCAAGACCAAAAACTATCTGAGCTTTGATGAGGTTGTTGATAGGTATAATTTGCCAAGCAATCAATTTTGGAGATATGTCCAATTACGTAGTTCATTGTCCAAATGGCTGGGAAGCCCTCTCAGCTGTCCTTCGGGCAGCTCTGTGGAAATCTTGCTTTGTAAGTTGACCAATGGCAAAGGTATTACCTCTAACATATACAAAATGTTACTTATTCAATTGGGCGAACCATTATCAAAGGTTAAAAAACACTGGACTGAAGACTTGGCCTTGGACATATCTGAAAATGACTGGCACTCATGTTTACAAAATTTAAAGACAATGTATAAAGAAATGAGCAACAAGTTTATTCAATTAAAAATCATTCATAGGTGGCATAGAAACCCTCAGCAACTTCATAATGGAACCTGATTCCTAAAGACACATGCTGGAGATGTAATGAGGAGGGAGCATCTATCCCACATATTCTCTGGACCTGCCCTGCTCTTCAAGATTGGTGGAAGAACATTATGGAAGTCATTTTCGAAGTATTGAAAAGAAGGTTTAACATTACTGCCAGACTTGCAGTTTTAGGCTCCACAGTAGAACTCCCAGACTCACACTTTTCACTTTTTGATAAGAGGTGGCTTGTTCTGGCTCTGACTACAGCTAAAAGGATTCTATTAAGACACTGGATGAAAAAGAACCCTCCTCCTTATGATAAATGGCTGACAACTATGGTTAAACTGGCATCTTATGAGAAAGTGACATACAGCCTCCTATGTAAAATGCATCAGTATGATTGTACATGGTCTGCTTTTACCAACTGGCTAACTGTAAAGTAGATTTAAAAAGGTTGGTGTGGCATATATATTTGTTGTGTATTTTATAAAACAAAAAACTCAATATTTGCATTATAAAAAAAAAGAATAACAGCAAAACGAAATACAGACGACTTGAGGTTTTTGGCGGCCTTCGTTCAAATTTTTCGACAGTTTACAAATCCCGACGAAGTGCCAACTGCAGGAACGAAGCTGTATGAAAGTTAAAGGATGCCACGAAAATCCAGATGTCTTTTTTCGTTTGGGTTTCGTTGTCCTTCATTAGTGTGGCGTTACCCGGCCTTTAAAAATGATATTTCCTCGGTAACTGTAGATTAACTGGATCTAATCTCAGAAAGATACCGATAGCTGATAAAAGTGCGAACACAACAAATGAAACGTGAAAATTTCACTTGATGGAATCGTGCATCAAGTGGACCCACAGACAGCTGCTAGAGGCCCACTGACATGAGTGTGCCTTTGACTCACACACTAGCACGACCTGTGTCGTGCTGGAGCGTAAACTCATCTTCAACTGGTGCAGACAGGACACCAGAGGTGTGCCGGTACATGCTATTGCGCACAGAGAATTCTGAAATGTAAAAAAAAAAAAAAACTTTCACGCATAAATGTCGTGCTACATGGCGTGATCTAATCGCCAACATGATGTGCAGCTCGTCAAGTGGAGTAAAGAAGTGAACAGAGCGAGTGGTGACATCAGTGGATCGCATCAGAGCGCAGCTCGTCTGAGCGATTATAACAAGTTAAACCTGTTATAAACATATTTAACAGTTGCACACAAGAAGGAAAAAACAACTGTTTTACCAAGCCATGACAATGAAAACATGACAAATAATTACCTTTTTCGACAGCTCAAAATGCTTTCTGCAGCTTGTTAAGCGTGCGTGCACGAATGGCTGAAGCTGGAGCGGTCCTGTGTGATTCAGGAAGTGATTACAGCCATTTTCACTGGCCAATTTGCAGAGAAAATCTGACACAAAATAATTATTTTATATACACAGCGTCCAGCGCAGAGTGCGTGGCAGCCAGTAGAACAAAGAACGGTGTCCAGCTGGGAACACAGCGGGTGGGATCAGCACGACGACATGCGTGCTATAGACATTGCCAAAGACAACCCGTTGGCATGTCTATGGCATTTTCAATGTTAAAGTTACCATTAAGCTGTTTGCATTTCAGCACTTTTGTGTGCAACTGTTTTCTGTATCATAATAATAATAGTGTCCATTGTTGTAAGAGTCAAATTGTAATTTTTTTAAATTTATTTTTATTCATATATTAGTAATAATAGCAGCAACAACAACAATAGTAATAATAACTCATAATAACTAATAATGCTACAATTTTAGAGAAAGAGACAAAAAGAACCTAATGAAACAAAACAACAGAAAAGATAAAACCAACTAACAATGAAAAATAAATAAATACATATAGAAATAAAATAACCATTGCCTGTGAACACCTAGTGACTCTTACACCTCCACTTCACCCCTGTTTTATGTAAATTTAATGACAATTTGTTTTGGTCAAACCATATTTTTCACCACTTTCATCCCTGAATATGTCAATCGTGAGTCACTTTTGTGCGGATTAAAGTTACTAACTGGGACTTGTTGCAAGAAAGAAACGCGAATCGTCCTCCGTTTTGTTCACACAGCTCCAAACACTGTGCTGCTCTCTGCCGAGTCGCTAGAGTCAAGTCGAAATTAATAACTTCAGCGAGAAATTAAATCAAAATGACACCTCTTTCCAAATGTTGTAATACAAACAAACTGCAATCGATCAAAATGTTTTTTTTTCCTCCCAAAATGAGATGTCCTGCACTGACGTGCAGCAACCAGCTGAGCTCAGAGATATGGAGAGACATTCATAACAAAATGTGTGAAAGGAAATGCTTTTGACAAAAACTACAGATTTTATTCATTTTTATTTATGTCCAGAGATCAAGGATCCAGTGACCATTTTAAAATGTTGTTGACATAGAAAACCTGTAAAACCTACTTTTAGTACACAGGAAATTCACAAGAGGTATCGATATCGATAAAATCTTATCAATACCCACCCCTATTCACAACCATAAATCCTACAAAATACCATTTTACTGCAACCCAGTCTGTACCTCACCTAAGTGACAGGGAAACATCATCAAAGAAATCACCTGTTGAGGTGATTGCCAGAAAGGGAAAACTGCAGTGTCTTGGCCCTTCATGACACATGAATGCTCGCCCCAGGTCTAACATGTCAACCATACCTTCAATACAAAATGACATACTTACTTTGCTCAGAGTTGTATTTTCTTTTATATTCAATACAGCTTCTTCATAACCCGGTGAATCTTCGTGCTTTAAGGGCTCCTGCTTCACCTGAATACCTGCCATTCTCACTAAAAGAAATGAATGAAATTTAAATAGAGATTTAGGTTTGATTCACTGACATTTTCCTTTAAAATAATTAAAGGAAAAAAAAAAAAACCCTGAATAATCAGTATCTGTACATACCAGGCTCTGGTTTGGCAACATATGTTCCCCTTCTCCTCCTGAGATTGGGACAATTCTTACAAAGTTCTTCGGTTTTGCTTTTAACATAACTTCTCTGTTCAATGACAAAAAGAGAACAAACACTGTTTCACTGGATTCCCAAGAAAATAACATAAATAGAACCAGATAAGCAGTGCTACAAATATGTTGCTTTATCCTCATAATGCATACTGTCACAATCTGGACTTAGGTTGGCTTTTCTTTTGTTATATCACATAATTTAAAAGTAAAACCTAAAATGTTGGGTCATTGCTAAAATGTTGGTCTCAAACGGCAGAGCAGCAACAATGATCTGTGGTATACATATCTGTACTATATCAAACACAAATCATACTCATCATGATTCATGAGGCAAAAGCTAAGAACAAAGCGCACAGACTTACTTCATATCTCGTTCGTTTTGCTCGGCGAGCTATGCTGCAGGTGTCCTGTGGCTGGACAGACTGGCGCTGAGGAAGGTCATGAGGCGTGTATTCTTTATCTTTAGTGTCATGGGTCAAGGTGGCTTTCTGCAGAGACAATAGCTAAATTAATTAAGTACAAGTAGTCAAATACTGAACTAACTGGTTCAAAACTGCAAATCGGCAAATTACAAATACAAGGCCTGTTAATGTAACCACATTATTTCCATTACATGTGAAGCTAAGTGATTGCAATATCTGTGTATATATAAACCCGTGAAGGCTTCTGCAGCCAGTTATCTCAGCTGTTACACACACACCAAGCAGCTCAAAATTTGCATGCAGGCTGCTTATCTGCTCACACGGACAGTCCACAAACTTACAGCCCAGTCACACGGCAATTCCTGAATGAAGGGAAAAAGTAAAAAAGTCACAATTCGTTGAGAAAAGGTGGACGAAAGAGCTTTATCACCGAACAGCCTGTGAACCAAGAGTGCAAAAGGGACGAAAGAGGAACTTAACAAAACTGAAGCTAATGATCTTGACGCTTTAAATGAAAAGCGCCTGGAGCTACAACTGGAGCAGTGTGTGCCTGCTTCTCTGAGTTCCGGACTCGACGCTGGGATGGAGCTCATAGCGCCTGAGTCGTGGAGAAACTGCAAACAGAAGCTGTGGAGATCTGTGTGCATGTCGGTGGACCACCTGCTTTGGTTCCTCATCCAGAACAAAAGAGGGATCATCTCCATCATCAGAATCCTCACTGTCTGACGACATGCTGGGCGCTCCATCTTGCTCCAATTTAAAAAAAAAAAAAGCCTCTGGTGTGCCGTGGTCACTGCTTTATCGCTGTATTATGTTCTAAGCCACATATATTGATTTATAACAGAAAACTGTCAAAACAGGGAATAAATATAAGTGTAAAGATGACTGAATATATCAAAGCAGTAAACTGATCAGTGCGTGTGAACGTGCATTGACTCATGTGCGGTTATTTCAACCAGCTGCAGCTGAGCCACAACGTGAATTTTGCCTTCCAGAACAGCTCTTTATATAATCATTTGAATTATCTACCTGTTGCCACATGTACAGAAGGACTGGATTGTCATTCCTACACTCATATTGTTATATTTAATAAAAATAATAAGCACACGCAGCAATTGCTGCTGCCGCTAATGCTGCATTCAAGTACCGTCACAAATTACACAACTTTTGTTGTTTCAAATTCAGCAGTTGCTTGTGGCAAAATAAGTATGTATCCACACAAAAGATTAATTCTGGCCTATATAAGGTGCCTGAGCCCATTGAAGCTGACCCCCCACCCAGATAAAAAAAAATCCAAGCAAACAGGCCGAGTTTGCCCTGTTATTTCCGATGGTACATGAACACCACAGCAGCTCCAGCGCTCACAAACCGGCTTCTGCACTGTGTGAAAACATTCAGCTGGTCAAACTAAGTCAAACTGAATAATAACGTTACACTAAATAAATGATTAAAAAACATCAAGAACGACAGCAAAACGAAACACGGACGAATTGAGATTTTCGTTGCCCTTCATTCAAATTTTTCAACAGTTTAAAAATCCTGATGAAGCGCCAGCTGCAGGAACGAAGCTGCGTGAAGGTTAAACGATGCCAACAAAAGTCAACAAAAGTCCAGATTTCTTGTTTCGTTAGGGCTTTGTTGCCCTTCGTTAAGTGCTGTGTGACTGGGCCACTCAATTGCAAAATATCACAGACTTCAAACGTCACAAAATTTCACCATTTTGACCCTTTCTGAGCAACAAATTCCCTCAAATTTGTTGACAAACAGAACAAATGACACATGATCATTCAAAGCTTTAGCAAACAATTCAATTACTTTTTGCAGAATTAACCAGCTTTCCCTCAATCTTAACCTCCTATAAAAAACAGTTCAGGAATTCAATGAAGAAAGAAAAACACACACACACACACACACACACACACACACACACACACACACACACACACACACACACACACACACACACACACACACACACACACACAAGACCGACAAATGCTGTGAGTGGGATGAGTAATACAAATGAGAACATACGGGAAGATTGGCTCCTGTCTGGAACAGGTTATATGGGTATAAGATCCTCTCATAGTGGGCCCGCAGATGAGAGCCAACAGCCTTGCCTGGAGCAAAGCCCATCTTGACAGATATCTTAGTCCAACGTCGCTCTCTGCAGACTGCATCAAACCCTCCCTCTTCATTTACAAGCTTAGAAAGAGAGAAAGCACACATTCAGGTTTTTATAAGGATTGAATCCAAAATTTGCTTTAACACTGTGTAAATAAATGGAATAGATGCAGCCATGACTGCTTAAGATTTAAAATGAAATATTTTGTAATTTTAGATTAGATAATCAAAAACAAGACAAAACTTGGAGATACCGTATTCAACTGATACAAATCTAAAATCTTTCTTTCCACATGAGGGATTTTCAGAGTGCAGCCTTGAAGCTCCCAGAATTTTGCTATTTGGTCCAAAAAGTTAAGTTTTACTCTGGTCTGAGCCTAAAAAGAAGAGGAGGAACAAGAAAAAGAAGGGGGGGAAAGGGGGTGAAACAAAGTCAAGACAAACACTTTTAAAACTGCCAGTTTAAATTCTGGAATAACCCATTTACACTGATGGCCTTATGAGTGCATTTGATCAGTGTCGAACATTATTGAATATTGTCTTGAACAAAAACAAATATACATACCTCCAACTCATTAAGCCTTTGTATCCGTGGTGTGAATTTCAGGTTGTCTACATCACAGGCAAATGGTGGCTGCCATTCCTGAGAATGTAAATGAGACCACCATGTTATCCAAACTAATACTGATCTTTCACAATGACGTTAAAAACAGAAGACTAGGAAACCAAATTCTGCTCACAAACTTGGATGTCTAAAGGAAAATACACTGTTTGTTGTAGACACAACACCTCATTTTTTTTTTTTTTTTGCAAAGTGGATGGCCTTACTTAAAACACATGCTGAAGAGAAAGCAGCCACACATTTAAATACTTTTGTAAGCAGCAGTACACGTTAATACACAATGCCAAAAATGAACCCCACAGATTCCCCCTCAAATCAGCCATCTACACTATATATGAGGTCTGTTAGAAAAGTATCAGACCTTTTTATTTTTTCAAAAACCTGATGGATTTGAATCACGTGTGCTTGCATGAGCCAACCTTGAACCTTCGTGCGCATGCGTGAATTTTTTCACGCTTGTCGATTGCGTCATTTGCTTGTAAGCAGCCTTTGTGTGAACGAAGGTGTTTGTTGTGTGAACAACTGGAGCAGCGCGACTGCATCAAATTTTGCCAGAAACTGGGCGACAGTCAGGTGGAAACCATTCGGATTATTCAGACGGCTTTTGGTGACGATCCTCTGGGCATCACACAGATTAAGGAGTGGTACAACCGGTTTAAAGACACCTGCACAACGGTGGAGAGCGAGCCGCGCTCCGGTCGGCCATCAACATGCTGAAATGACCAGATCATTTCCAAAGTGAACGCTGTGGTGATGTGGGACCGTCGTGTGACTATCCGAGAAATTGTGCAAGAGGTGGACATCAGCACTTTTTCGGCACATTCCACTGTGACAGAAGATTTTGCCATGAAAAGAGTTGCAGCGAAATTCATGCCGATGGCTTCGGCACGAAGCTGCCGACGGAGCAAAAGCGCCTCCATGTTGAAGTCTCACAGGACATGTGACATGCTCACCTCGTACACAATTTCTCGGATAGTCACACGACTGAAAAGCCACCGAAAGAAGTCTGAATCTTCCGAATGGTGGAAGAGGTGGGCATCATTTTTCGGAGTCCAGCATGTCCTGTGAGAATTCAACACGGTGGCGCTTTTACTCCGTCAGCAGCTTCGTGCTGAAGCCATCGGCATGAATTTTGCTGCAACTCTTTTCATGCCCAAATCTTCTGTCAGGTTTTTGAAAAAAAAAAAAAAAATTATATATATATATATATATATACACACACACACACACACACACACACACACATACACACACACACACACACACACACACACATACATACACACACACACACACACACACACACACACATACATACACACACACACACACACACATACACACACATACACACACACACACATACACACACACATACATACACACACACACACACATACACACACACATACATACACACACACACACACATACACACACACATACATACACACACACACACACACACACATACATACACATACACACACACATACATACACATACACACACACATACACACACACACACACACACACACACACACACACACACACACACACACACACACACACACACACACACACACACTCTAACACGCTGCCAGTAATGAATACTTGGCAAAAGGATTTTTGAAATTTTTATTGCTGCCAATTTATTAAAAATGAGCATCTTCCCCACAGGTTCTATATTAGTTAGTGTTTATAAAATAGGTAGCTGACATTTTTCAAGGGTGATAATAAATTACGTAACGTTTCTATAATGAGTTGGAATGATATGTGAGTCCAGTATGTTTTTACAACCTTAGACCTCAACAGTTTTAGAAGAACGCAACCCTTTTATTTCCTGTTAATTATGTAATTTTTCAATGTTAATTTACTGTCAAACTGAATTTCTAAATTGTTCTTGTCACATACACACTATTATTATTTTATTATTTATTTATTTTATTTAATTATTACTTCTGTTATGTAATTTGACAAATGGACCACAATGGAAATAAGTGTTTTCACTTACTTGTGTCATCCATGTATTTAACATATTTACAATTATATGATATACGAGGTCTATTAGAAAAGTATCCGACCTTATTATTTTTAAAAAAAAAACATATGGATTTGAATCACGTGTGATTGCGTCAGACAAGCTTGAACCTTTGTGCGCATGCGTGAGTTGTTTCATGCCTGTTGGTTGCGTCATTCGCCTGTGAGCAGGCTTTGAGTGAGGTGTGGTCCACCCCTCTCGGCGGATTTTTATTGTGAATAAATGTCTGAACGATTTGGAGCTTTGATGCGTCAATTTTTTTCCAGAAACTGTGAGAGACCTCCAGGTGGACACCGTTCGAAAAATTAATATGGCTTTCAGGGGGATTAAACAGATTACGGAGTGTTACTGCCGGTTAATGACTGCCCACAACTCCTGAGAGCGCGGCGCGCTCCCAGCCCCCATCGACAGGCTGACACCCCGCTGGAACAACCAGATCATTTCCAATGTGAAAGCTTTGTTGATCTGGGACCTCGTCTGACTTTCACAAAAAGGCAGAAGATGTGGACATCAGCACTTTTTCGGCACATTCCACCGTTACAGGAGTTTTTTTCATGGAAAGAAAAGCGGAGGGACGCGCCACGGAGCCGTTCATTACACGGGACAAAACCACCTCGGTTTTGGTCTCACAGGACGGCTTTCAGGTGGATTTCAGACGGATTCCGATTGCTTTCCAGTCGTGTGAATATCCGATTGTGATTGTGCATGAGCTGGACATGCCAGAACATGTCCCATGAGGCTTCATCACGCCGTTGCTTTGCAACGCGCGGTGGAGCCGCTTCTCTTTCCATGACAAAAACTCCTGTAACAGTGAAATGTGCCGTTCATTTTTAAACTAGACGCTGTCTTGATCTGGTATGTCATCTGACTAGCACAGGAATTGTGAATAGGCGTGGACATCAGCACTTTTTCGGCACATTAAGACAGACGTGCGGAGGAGTTCCGCACGTCGCGGTGCAGCCGCTTGGGGTGTCTGGGGGCATGCTACTGTGGAAGTACTGAAATTACACTTTTTCATAAATTGCTTCTCTCCTGTGTGGGTGGCAAAATTGAATTTCCAAAAAAATACATTTTATTACATATTGCATGCATAGCCTCTAGCCTTTTAATCTGTTAACCAAGACATAGCTCAGTATGTTTCTCTCCTGCGATTGTTCATAATTAGGGAAAAAATTAAAATAATTGGTAAATGCCAATATGCATCTGCTTCTCTCCTGTGTGTTTTCTGAATTCATCTCTGTTCAATGCACGATCATTTGCCAGTATGTTTTTTGATAAAGCAAATCAAATTCTTTTATTTCAACATTTAAAAATGACGTACTGGTCCGCAATTGAAGGAAAATCCCGACAGACATGGCAGTATATTGTGTTGTCCACTTCCTTGTGCCCCAGTCATGGATAATTCTGTGTCCAGCTACTCACAAACGTCCTCTCTCTTCCTTTCTCTTCATACCTCTTCTTTGAAGGTTATCCACTTGCGGGTTTTATGCTTTGTGTTTGACTGGCACTTTCCCTGGTATCTGGCCCGGGTTCTGAGGTTTTAGAAAAGACATTCTGTTCAATATATTCTTCAAAAGGCATTGATGTGATGTTCGTTATCTAATGTTTCCTGCCACAGCATCTTGTAAGAAGATGCTACGAACGCACACTCCATACAGTGGTCTTGTGCAAACATGATACAGGGTTCTCCCCAGAAATGTTTAGTATAGCGGTGCTGTTGCCAATTATCGCCCAAAGGCAGCGTGCATTGCGAGTCATTTTGACTGGTTTTAGATGCATTGAAAGCAAGAATAATAAACAAAAAATTTGCACTTATGTTGTAATATCAAAGTTCTTTTTTGTATTTTTCTGTCTATGTTAAGTAAATAAATAACATTGAAAAGTTTAAAAACACATTAATATTTGATGGACATAACATTTGCTCTCTTTAAAAATGACACACTGTACCTTTAATTCAGTAAGAGTCCAGGTAGAGTTTTTACTGTCATGTTGACAGTTTAGCTTCCCCCCCCCCCCCCCCCCTCAACATTTTTGAGTGGAATTGCATACTTATTAAAAAAAAGCCCAATATAACCCCTAATTGTCTTGTTTGAACAAGAGCTAAATCTGGACTGATTTGATTGTCAAATCAGAATCAAATTTATTGGCAAGTTAAGTTCTCACATACAAGTAATTTGATCTGTTGTCACTGGTGCATAAACAACAATAATAAAAAGAAAATGAAAAAATAATTCTGGAAGAAGTAAAGGAGTAAGTCTGCTCTTTTAAAGATGAATCCTGGATGAAAAACTTTCTGAATCAGATTTTTAATTGCCCCATCGGATTGTTTTATGGTTGTCAGATTTTTTAACTAACAGGAAGCAGAGGGTTTTTGTAAACGGTTGTGTTTCAGACTCTTTAGCTTTGTCCACCGGTTCACCACAGGGCTGTGTCCTTTCCCCCCTACTTTTTAATTTTATACACAGATGAATGCAGAAGTGTTAGGCAAGGTAGCTACCTAGTCAGGTTTTCTGACGATATTGCTCTGCTGTCCCTTCTTCAGGGAGCTGAATCAGGACACGGGGAGGCCCTTGATGATTTTGTCTCATGGTGTGACAAACTATTTAGACCTAAATGTGTCTAAAACGCAGGAGCTCATAATTGATTTTAGACATAATAAAAGTTTAGCTACAGACAGCATCATTCATGGCAAAGCTGTGGAAAGAGTTCCTGCATATAAATACCTAGGCACCTTTTTTGATGAGAAGCTGAAATTTGATGTGAATACTGCAGATATTGTGAAGCGAGGGCAACAGAGAGTCAATCTCTTCCGCAAACTGAACTCTTTCTCTGTCAGCCCTGTTATTATGTCATTTTTATCAGTCTTTTATTGAAAGTCTCCTGTGTTTCTCTTTCATCTGCTGGTTTCCCAGCCTCGCACTGAAAGATAAAAACAGCATGTACAGTATTATAAAAAATATTTTCAAAGATCACTGGAGTGAAATTTAGGGATCTAACCAGTTTTTGTGACCAGCAAATTTTGAGGAAAGCAAATTGTATTTTGTCTTCTCTTGGTCACATGCTGGCAGGTGAATTTTCCCTGTTGCCTTCAGGTCGTCGCTATGTGTCACCCGTCTGCAGGACGAACCGGTTAAAATCTTTTATTCCCTCTGCTATTCGTCTCTTAAACTCTTGGTAGGGTTTATATATATATATATATATATATATATATATATATATATATATTAAATGGTTGTGATGACACTGTATACCATGGTATTTTATTTATTTATTTATTTATTTGGCTAACTTATTTTCTATGTATTTTTTGTATTGGGTGGTTACTGTGTTTTGTGTGCCAGTACGCAAGCTGCTGAAACTAACTGACCCTGGTGGGATGACTACTACAGCTCTCTCTGCACAAACAGCCTGGTTGGATTTAAAAACTACTTGATAGCAGTGCAGAGTGTGACGGCGCTGTCAGAACACTGATGGCATGGCGCTGTTGTTCCATTGTCTGGAGAGAACCCTGTGATATCATGTTTTCCGATTGTCCGTTCCATGGAGAGTGGCAGGAAAAACCGAAGACGCTTTCTTGCGAGGTGCGAGACAATTTGTAGATGAGAAAACAACGTGTCCGGTCGGACAACGATTTAGAGATATTTCTAGTCCGATCATATTTTACACTTGTCCCGGACAATCGGACAAGTGTTAATGTCGATGGTAGTAATGTATAGATGATTTACCACCCTGTGCGAGTATGTATGTATGCCAGAATGTAATTATCAACATTCATTGTTCAGTGGTGTTAGCTAATATCATTGTTTCGACAAAAATATTAGTCCCATCAACATTGCGTTTTGGCGGTGTTCATCCTTGACCCAAAATACATAAGCATACCAAATGGCAAATGCCAGTTTGTCCGTGATCAAACTTACACACACAAGTGCGCACACAGATCTTTTTGTCTTTTCTGCATTCTATTTTTAGGCACCCACAAACACGGTGGTGGTGGAAGACATCAAATGTACTACACTTTTCACTCATGGTAACAGCAACATGACACTTAACTAAACTGACTAAACCAATTGAACTACAAAACACAACAAATCAATAACACTAACAACACTGTTGAACCAACATGAACCACACTAACATTTAAAACCCCAAACTCCCATGGTACATTGCAGTACAATGTCCATTTTTCACTGTTGTTAGCTACTTTCCCCACAAATATTAGTCTTATCAGCTTTATGTTTTTTGCAGCGCTCATCCATGATCCAAAATACATAAGCATACCAAACGGCAAATGTCAGCTCTTCCCAGTTCTCCGTGATACATGCACACAGATGCTACTTGGCTATTATAACATAGAAGATTATATATATATATATATATATATATATATATTAGGGATGTTGGAGAAAAAAAAAAAAAATCAATTCATGTCCGAATTCCGATTCTTATTATTACGATTCTGAATGGTTCCAAAATGTCCAAGATCAATTTTTAAAAAGCATTTTTTTTAAACATTTGTTTCTTACTCGCTGCGTATACTGTTTGTCAGGCAACAGCTTCCGTACTACAGCGTCCCCGCGAGGGGGTGGTGGTGGAGGTGGGGCGTGCTTCAAACACTCGTGAGATGCAGAGTTCAGTGGCTGTAGCTTAGCATGGTGGACGAAGAGCTAATTCAGCCAGCACCGTCTTTGCTGAAGGCAAATGTTTGGGCGCATTTTGGATTTTATTATTTGCTGCGTAAGGAGGAGCTTGACATGACTTATGCAGTGTGCAAAATCTGCAAAATGAAAGTCAAGTACTTCGGAAACACTTGAAACCTACAAGCCCACATGCTACGCCATCATCCGGAGCTAAAAGAAGTGGAGCAGCGGTCTCTGACCAGCGCTTCGCTAAACTGCCAGCCAACTCTGAACGAGCAAAGCAGAAAAGTAAATTTACATCTAGAATCACTTGATTAACCTTGTAAAGCTGTATTTTCATAAACAAACATTTTTAAGTAATATAACTATTTCTCAGAGCTCTTTGAACCGAAAACTGATTCTGAATCGAATCGTCACCCCGAGAATCAGAATTGAATTGTGAGTTGTTGTACGAGTCACACACACACACACACACATATACATATATATACATGTATATATATATATATATATATATATATATACATACATACATACATACATACACACACACACAGCGGTGGCCACAGTTCCACTAATCCGCTAACCGCTAATTATCTAAGATAATGTTTTCATCATCGGATTAGCTTTTCAGATAACTTTGAAAACCATTATCGGACTAATCATCTTCTGATAAGTTTTGGTCCAATAATTTTTAGACCGCTAACGTATTTTTGCAGATGTGCTAAACAAAGGTGATTAGTTACAAACACTTAAAAAATTTAAAATCAGTTGAATACCTACCTGTTAATTGTTTTGTAGTAGATGCACAGTTCTATCCTCTGTAAACAGAGGAGAGCTGATTCTAGAAAAAAATGCTCTATCCTCCATAAACAGAGGAGAGCTGGTTCTAGAAGAAACCGCTCTATCCTCTGCAGACAAAGGAGAACTGGTCACAGAAAAGAAAAATGCTCATTTCTTTTGACCCATACTAATATGCTGGCAATATCACCCAAGTCATCCAGAGGCATACAGTTTTAAATTTTAACCAAACTAATTTCGGACAAGTTATTTAAATTAACGTCACATCTGAAGTTTTATAAAGTGAAAATATCAGATATATGTTTTAGTTTTAAAGTAATGCACTAATTTTGAAGGCTTTAGTGTGGACATGCTCTCTCCAGGGGCATTATGGGTAATGTCGGTACATTCACAACATAAGAAATGCATTTGAGACACAATGATCAGGCTCCACACAGACAACAGCATTAAACTCTTTGTATATTGTGCCTAAAACTCTCGTGAATATATTCTCTGGGTTTATAGACGTTATTGTGTTTGTTTTATGTAAAAATGCCAGAAGAAGCTCAGGCTGCTTCTCTATTATTTTCAATTGGAATCATTGCAATCAATTCCTGTTTGCTATTTAGAGTCCTGCTTATGTCAAATACTGTCTGTCGTCTTTGTTCCAGAGTAATATATAAGATGTCTGAAATTCAGTTTGCATTTATTGAATTCCACACAGTATCAGACACGGATTATCTGGAATTTTGTTTTGGAAAGTTTTTTCCGTCTCTACTGCCATCTACTGGCCAGTAGTGTTCATGGCAGTATTTGCCCCAAAGCTGGGCAGACACTGTACAATATTTTCAGTCAGCTCTAGCTCAAACTGTAGGACAAAACTGCGCGGTGTTAAAGTTCAGAGCTCATGATGCGATCTGACTGCTCACATTATATATTCAAAAACCACACGTCGGACTCTTGTTTCCAGAAGCAAAACGTAAACAAAAGCTTTTTCTTTTCAAACTTTATTTACATTTTTTATTTTTAAAAAACTCTCAATGGGAGACATCAAAGTTAAAAAAAAAAAACAATACAAGACTTTACATGAGTTGGGGGGGGGGGACACAGAAGCTGCTCTGCTAAAGAGAT
This sequence comes from Thalassophryne amazonica, assembly GCF_902500255.1. Taxonomy (NCBI): domain Eukaryota; kingdom Metazoa; phylum Chordata; class Actinopteri; order Batrachoidiformes; family Batrachoididae; genus Thalassophryne; species Thalassophryne amazonica. The sequence continues at coordinate 76,383,890 of NC_047105.1, read as the reverse complement.
GATCACTGTTTATGCTCTCTCCAATTCTGTGTCGATGTTTGTACATGCACAGTGCGAGAGGCTGGACGCTTGTAGCGCTTCAGCAGCAGGATACCCTCATGACGGCTGACCAGAATATCAAACAGGTTTGAGTTTCATCTGACCATACGACTGCCGATTGGGAGGTGGTCATGAGAGGTTAAACGCAGCTAGTTACTGCATGTATACTACACAATGCAGGACGCGCGATTAAGCTGAAACTCGGAGCGATCCAAAAAATTCTTGCACGAATGAAAAATCAGCTGAAAAAGGGCCAAAACTCGCACAGTGTAAGCCCAGCTTAAGTACTGAGCATCTGGGCACCAGTAGATGTGTTCTATTTATATCAGACGGTTATCTAATTACAACTTTTTTTTTTTTTTTTTTTTTGAAAATGCCTGGTTTTTTTTATAAATAAAAAATGGCATATTTTACAAAAGAGACACATTCTACCCATAATCCCTTTGGCATCTGTCTGTGTTTGTTACAAAACTTCAGAATTAGTGCATTATTCAACATTAAAAGATATGTTATATTTTAACTTTGTACAAATGACAGAAATGACATTAATGGAGTTATTCTATCGGAATTAATTTTATTTATAAACCAAACCATAAGTCAGCACTGCTTTATTTTCCAAGACCTCCGCCTCAAAGCGACGCTGTTATTGCGTACAGAGTTGAGCTTCACTGCTCCTCACAACTGCTTCACTGCTGGAAGCTATGTAATAAACAAGAGCTTTCAGCAGGGGTCAGGGCGCTCAAAGACAGAAATGCTGACTCATTGTTTAGGTCTGTGATCGACTTTGATGCTACCAGAAGCGATCGTGCTGTTAAAACTCAAAATCAGCTTGTTAGTTGTTGGAAGTCTACCGGAGACAATACTGGAAGTTATCGGTTAGCTGTAGCTTCCGATAAAATTTGGGGTGGTTTATCGGTTTAGCTTTATAAAAGATAACCTTTCAGTTAGTTATTATCTGTTATCGAAGAGAACTTTTTGGTCAGCCGTGCCCACCACTGTGTGTGTGTGTGTGTGTGTATATATATATATATATATATATATGTATACACACACACACACACACACACACACACACACACACACACACACACACACACACACACACACGAGGGGAGCAATCGAGAAGTTTTGAACCTGACCCATAAAAAGTAAGGTGTGGTTAGTTTCCATTCTGAGAAAAAGTTTTGACTCACTGAGTTCAATGTTCAGAATTTCACCAATGAATAATTCTTATGTTAAAAAGAATATATATATATATATATATATATATATATATATATATATATATATATATATATATATATATATATATATATATATATATATATATATACACACACACACACACATAAATAATTTACCATTTGTGTAACACCTAAAATAATAAAAAATTGCTGTATTAATTTACAGATAATGACTATTTTCACAGTTTTGTATCCAGTTATACAAAAGAGAATCTACTGCAGGAGAAGCAATTTTCAGTTAAGCAAGCATTTATTTTTAATAAAATGTAGGTCAACATTACAGGAGAAATTTGTTTTCTTCAATGAAATTATAGAAAAAAATACCACTGGTTATATATCATATCAACAGTTATCAGCAAAAATGAATTGAAAATACCAGCAAAAATCCAACATTATGTATCACAAAAATAAATGACATGCAAGAAATAATTATGTGTTCAGTAGAGCTTTGATTAACATCCCGAGAAAAATGTCACATATTAGAACCCTGCATTCCAATATCTTTGTCTACTACTCCTTAGTAGAGAGTAAAAACCCCTATGAAGATGAATAAAATAACTGATCACTGCAATAAAATAGAACAGAAACCAATTTATAACAACAAATTAATAAACTACATCCCTGCTCTACAGATCAATCAACAATAGCAAGGGGAAAATAAAGACCTTTTGATAGTAGCTCTACATCACTTCAATTCAAGTCTAAACCTGACCCTACACACAGCAACTGCAGAAAGGTGCAGTAGTTCCTTGCAATCGCCAAAATCTAAGATACACCAGTAATACTGACATTGCATAAATACACCCACTCAAATCAAACCACACAGCATCCTGTAAGACTAAAGGATGTGATGTCAGCAAAACAATCAGCATACAGCAATAGTCAATAAAATGCAGTAACCAAACTGCAAAATTTGAGAATATTTTAAAGTATACATGTTCAAAACAATGAACAAGACCAAATGTGTAACGACAATAATTTCAGTCAGTCCAGCTGTTTCCTCAATGACAGCCCAACATCCTGTACATCATTTGAATGTGAACAATAGTGCAGCTTTGCAGACTGCAAAATTGTTAAGCCCACTTAATGTATCTGAAAAGTTTATAACATGGTAATCAAATAGTATTTTGGAAGAAATAAGACAAATGTATTTGATTTTTGCTTGAAGAGGAATGTTTGAAAATTTCAAATGGCATTATTCCACCAAATATGAGGGAGCCTGAAACTTTTTGTGCATCTCTACTTTTAAGATTAGGCTTAAAACTTTCCTTTTTGCTAAAGCTTATAGTTAGGGCTGGATCAGGTGACCCTGAACCATCCCTTAGTTATGCTGCTATAGACGTAGACTGCTGGGGGGTTCCCATGATGCACTGTTTCTTTCTCTTTTTGCTCTGTATGCACCACTCTGCATTTAATCATTAGTGATCGATCTCTGCTCCCCTCCACAGCATGTCTTTTTCCTGGTTCTCTCCCTCAGCCCCAACCAGTCCCAGCAGAAGACTGCCCCTCCCTGAGCCTGGTTCTGCTGGAGGTTTCTTCCTGTTAAAAGGGAGTTTTTCCTTCCCACTGTAGCCAAGTGCTTGCTCACAGGGGGTCGTTTTGACCGTTGGGGTTTTACATAATTATTGTATGGCCTTGCCTTACAATATAAAGCGCCTTGGGGCAACTGTTTGTTGTGATTTGGCGCTATATAAAAAAATTGATAGATTGATTGATCTTTAAAAAGAAAATATGAAATTTTACCGAGTTTGCCAAATGCTCAACCCAAGATCTGATCTGTTTTGACCTCCGCCATGTTTGTTTGTTTCTTGTCAACAGCCTGGAACCCACAATTTTTAATATATTGTTATGATTTTTTTTTTTTTACTGAAGAATCATTATCTTGATAGACAAGAACTGATTCCATTTTCATGGTCAAAGTCAGGAAAAATCCCGGTCTGAACACATTTTCTAAAATTCACAACTGTCAAAAAAACATCAAATTTCTTTCATATTTGAGAACATTATGTAGGACGATATCCTTTAATAAACCAACCAAGTTTGATCCAGATCTAATCCAGATTACAGATTTTGTGGCCATTTAAATTTAACATTGAAAACCCCATTTAATGTATATTTTACATTATACCTTAATCAAACATGCCCCAATCACTCTTATATTTCAAAGTGAGATGCAGACTGGCACTCACTATCACTTGACAAAGTTTGATCTGGATCTAATCTGGATTGTGGACCGAGGACTTAACAACTGTACTGAGTGAGGAATGAGATGTGTCCCTACCAACCGAAGAAGCAAAGATTTGTGCCGCAGACTCGTCATCGCCCTTGTCTTTGGTCACACTGCCCACTGTCTTATTTCTTGGTGAGAACAACACAGATTCACTGATAGATTTTTTTTTTTGTGATATTCTTATTTACGTCTGAAGCACGATGCTGGTGTAAACTCCTTGCCTGTTGATTAAGAATATCATTTAAAGGCCCAGACACTGCATCGTAGGCTTTTTTTTGGAGAGATGCCGGAAAACCCTTGCAAAGCTAGACTATCAAACAGTGAAAGATGACCTGACCTTTGGTTTGTCTGCCAACCAACCTCAGCGTCATTACTGACAAAGATTTTAAATTTGACAAGCAGGTAAACGCCGTTGTCAAATCTGGATTTTATCATTTGCGTCTTTTATCCAAAGTTAAACCTTTTTTATCTTTTAATGCCTTTGAACAAGTCGTGCACGCTTTTGTGTCCTCTTGTTTAGACTACTGTAATGCACTTTTTATCGGCATCAGCCAAAATGCACTTTCTCGCTTACAGTTGGTCCAGAATTCTGCTGTGCGTCTCTTAACTGGGAGCAGAAGGGGAGAGGACATTACTCCAGTGCACTGGCTTACAGTTCGTTTTAGAGTTGATTTTAAGATTTTATTGTTTGTTTTTAAAGCTCTGAATGGACTGGCCCCAATGTACATTTCGGACCTCATCCAAATTGATCAGCCTCCCCGTGTTTTGCGGTCTGAGGGCCAGTTCCAGCTTGTGGTGCCTGTGACGAGACTTAAAACCAGGGGAGATAGGACTTTTTCTGTGGTGGGCCCTCAGCTGTGAAATGATTTGCCTCTTAATATCCAAACAGCCCCCACTGTAGAGTGTTTTAAGTCTCATCTAAAGACCCATTTTTAAGCTTTGGCTTTTAACACCGCATGAGTGTGTGGTCCTCTGTGTTTTTTTTTTTTGTGTACAGCACTTTGGAAACTGTGTTTGTGAAATGTGCTATATAAATAAAGGGTATGGTATAAGGGGTATGGTATTTTGGACATTTGAATTTAATATTGAAAAGCCCATTTGGTGTACATTTTGTATTATATCTCAATCAAAGATGCCTCAATCACGCTCATTTTATTATCAAGACGAGCATTTATGCACAACGCCAGCTCACAAAAAAGTGATTTTGCAGCCAATAACGGACGAACACAAAGTTAAAAGTTGGATCACAATGTCAAAATGACTGTGTGGTTAAAGCCGTGGAACAAATAAAGCCAGCAAAGCTGCGGAAGAAATAAAGCCAGTGAGAAGAAGCGCAGAGGTGACTGTCCAGGAACCCATGGTTCAGTTCTAGCTGGTCTGGTGCATTTAATGACTCTGGAAGACAGGTGAACATCAGCCTGACGCACAGCACACACCGGCTGGACTATACTGGAGCGTCTATTTTTGGACTGTGTTTAAAAAATTTGACAACATCTTGAATGGATGCTGTGAATTGAAAACTCACACTTTAAAAGGGATCAAGTGTGGAAGGGCTGGAGGTTTGTACCAAAGCTATGCATAAACGTGCACCAACGTCACGTTACATGGTGCTACATGGATCATACGTGGCTTGATGTGGATCATATACGGCAACACAAGCCATTTGAGGCTAGACGGGGCTGACAGGTCAGTCGTGGCTGATATGTGGCACATGTGAGGCACATAGAGGTGCCTTAGTACCAGATATGTGATGGCTTAAAATGTGGATCATTTTTCAAATAATCTCTGACACACCCGTGCGTGGCTCATTATTCATGGCTTATTATTTGGTGGGACCGAGTCTTTAGGGTCATTGTCCCGCTGATAGATAATCTGTTGCTCCAGTCCAAGGTCAAGAGCGCTCTGGAGCAGATTTTTAATCCAGGATGTCTCTGTACATTGCTGCATTCATCTTTCACTCAATCCTGAGTAGTCTCCCAGGTTCCTGCCCACAGCATGACGCTGCCACCACTGTGCTTCACTGTAGGGATGGTGCCTGGTTTCCTCCAAACATGACACCTGGCATTTACACCAAAGAGTTCAATCTTTGTCTCATCAGACCACAGAATTTTGTTTGTCATTGTTTGAGAATCCTTTAGATAGTTTTTGGCAAACTTCAGATGGGCTGCATGTGCCTTTTATGAAGGAGGAGCTTCTATCTGGCCACTCTACTGTACAGGCCTGATTGGTGGATTTCTGCAGAGATGCTTGTCCTTCTGGAAGGTTTTTCCTCTCTCCACAGAGGAATGCTGTTGCTCTGACAGAGTGACCATCGGGTTCTTGGTCACCTCCCTGACTAAGGCCCTTCTCCCCCAGTCGGTCAGTTTAGATGGCCGGTGTTCTGTCGAGATGAGGTGCGCCGTCGAGATGAGGTGCATGGCACCTCCGCGTAACTGCTTATGTGTGCACTGAAAAAATTACTTGACGAAGTTCGCTTATTTTGATGGGCAAGTAAATGTTTAAATTGCTCATCCGAACGTAGTAATGTATAAAATCTACTCACTATAAAACAATAAGTATTTTTAACCTGGAGTCTGCTTATTTCGACAGACAAAATATACATATACATACATTTATGCTCCTAACGTAAAATACAGAAAATGTTTTACTTACTAGGCTATAAATACACTGAATACAATAAAAAAAAAAGACAGAAAAAAATAAAAACAACAACAAAAAACAAAAGGCGCATGCGCAGTTGCACGTCGAGCGAGTTATATCATCTCCCCATGTGCAGTTGCACAAGGCACCTCATCTCGACGAGTGACGTCTTCAAGTCCGGGGTAGAGCGATTTGCGCATGCGCAGTAACGCGACGCACCTCATCTCGACGTTCACCTCATCTCGACGGGACACCGGCAGAGTTCTGGGGGATCCGATCTTCTTCCATTTATGGAATGATGAAGGCCACTGTGCTCATTGTGACCTACAAAGCAGCAGAAAGTTTTCTATACCCTTCTCCAGATTTGTGCCTCGAGACAATCCTGTCTCGGACGTCTACAGACAATTCCTTTGACTTCATGCTCTGACATGGACTGTCAACTGTGGGAGCTTATATGTAGACAGCTGTGTGCCTTTCCAAATAATCTTCAATCAAGTGAACTTACCACAGGTGGACTCCAATTAAGCTGTAGAAACATCTCAAAGATGATCAATGGAAACAGGATGCACCTGAGCCCAATTTTGAGCTTCATGGCAAAGGCTGTGAGTATGCATGTACATACATGTGATTTCTTAGTTTTTTTTTTTTATTACCGACTTTGCATAAATCTTAAAAAAACAAAACAAAACACATTGTCATTATGGGTATTGTGTGTAGAATTTTGAGGAAAAAAGTTAATTAATTTTGGTATAAGGCTGTAACATAACAAAATGTGGAAAAAGTGAAGCGCTGTGAATACTTTCTGGATGCACTGTACGTACCTGACTAATATGCACAATTTTGGTCAAAGCATGACAAACTCTTTTCTGATATATAATGACAAGTGGTGAGGAGGTATTTACGAACAGATTTAAGATTAAGATTTTGTTGCTGTACATAATTTTCAGCCATGTCATTTTTGTCTAGACTCAAATGTGACTGATAAAATGGAAACCTCTCACCACCTGTGCACTAAGTTACTAATCAAAAACACGTTACGCAAGCCTCTTTTTTGCAAAGCCTTTTCTGTGCGAGACTATTTACACTGGAGATAAGAAGAAAAAATGAAAATGAGACCTCACAAGAGCATACAGAGCCCGCCTTGGGACATGGTTAAATTTTTTTTGGCCCAGATTATTGCGTTCCCTCGCAATACTTTTGTGTTCCCTTGCAATATTATTGCGTTCCCCCGCCTAGGGACATGGAGGTTAATTTTTTTGGGCTGAGATTATTGCATTCCCTCGCAATACCTTTTGCGTTCCCTTGCAATAACCTTTGAGTCAGCCTGGCGACACACAGGTTTGTTGAATCGTTTGGATGGATTGCACATCATGGATAACCAGAACTTGATTAACTTTTACTTTAACCTGGGGCTCACATACAATAATATATACTGGACCGAGGCTTTGTCTGCGAGACACAATATGATTATGTGCATGAAGACTCTGAAGCGTACTTTAAAGAAAAATGGCCTGTTTCGGCCAGGGGACGGTAAAAAAAACAAAACAAAAACACGTTCATAAGGCACACTAACAGGTGTTGCTAATTACTATCACTGCTGTATAAATAAACTATATTTCATACGGAGTCTTACAGCTGTGCAAGTTTTAGCAACTTACTCCATCTCACAGGATCCCATTCGCTCGTGAATCCTGTTGCTGTCTGTTGTGTGTGCGCACGCATATGCGTTCAGTCTCTCCCACCTGATTCCACTCACTGTGTGCTCCAACAGGCACGAGCTGTAATATGATATTAGGTGATGACGAGGGAACGCAAAAACTATTGCGAGGGAATGCAGTAATATTGCGAGGGAACGCAATAATCTGGGCCAAAAAAAAATTAACTATGTCCCTAGGTGGGCTCCATAAGCTCATACAGGCTAGCATAGTCATTTTTTTGGTCTACTCTGCACAGATTTACCACACAGCACCATACTGTTTACATTCATGACTGATTCAAGCCCAATATATATTGTGTGACTTGGAAATGTTCATCTATCAATTACCTGACTGGTAATTAAAAAAGACAGTGATTTTTAAAAATTCATTAGTGTTCCAATAATTGTTATATCTAGTTTTAAGTTCATTATCTTAAAGCACTTCATTGTGAAATAAATTTGAACGTTTTATTAAATATTGTGATGATACAAAACTGGTTTCAAATCAGAACAGCTTTTATTCGCCAAGTATCCACAGAGTAGAAGGAATTTGACTTCAGTTTAGCTGCAGTCTCTCTGCATGGGCATGTATAAATATACACTAAACACCGAATAATTCACAGTAAAAAAAAAAAGTGCAAGCAAAAGAAAATGTGCAATAAAAGAAAAAAAAAAAGAATGTGTGAAACAGACAACAGATTGAAGTTAAGCTGTACACGAGGTATATGAATTAGTGAGTTTTTTGGCAGGTTAAACTGTTCATCAGTGTGATTGCCTGTGGCAGAAACTGTTCCCGTGTCTCATTTTGACGTACAGAACTCTGTAACATTGACCAGAGGGGAGGAGTTTAAACGGTGTGTGTCCAGGGTGTGAGGGGTCTGCAAAGATGTTACCAGGTCGCTTCCTGGCCCTGGACTGGCATAAGTCCTTGATGGAGGGAAGACTGGCTCCAACGATTTTTTTTATGCAGACCTGACAGTTTGTTGAAGTCTGTGCCTGCCATGGAGGCAGAGGGAAACCAAACAGATAGACATGCACAAAACAGACTAGATGATAGATGTGTAGAAGATCAATCAATCAATTTTTTTATATAGCGCCAAATCACAACAAACAGTTGCCCCAAGGCGCTTTATATTGTAAGGCAAGGCCATACAATAATTATGTAAAACCCCAACGGTCAAAACGACCCCCTGTGAGCAAGCACTTGGCTACAGTGGGAAGGAAAAACTCCCTTTTAACAGGAAGAAACCTCCAGCAGAACCAGGCTCAGGGAGGGGCAGTCTTCTGCTGGGACTGGTTGGGGCTGAGGGAGAGAACCAGGAAAAAGACATGCTGTGGAGGGGAGCAGAGATCGATCACTAATGATTAAATGCAGAGTGGTGCATACAGAGCAAAAAGAGAAAGAAACAGTGCATCATGGGAACCCCCCAGCAGTCTACGTCTATAGCAGCATAACTAAGGGATGGTTCAGGGTCACCTGATCCAGCCCTAACTATAAGCTTTAGCAAAAAGGAAAGTTTTAAGCCTAAGCAGAGAGGGTGTCTGTCTCCCTGATCCGAATTGGGAGCTGGTTCCACAGGAGAGGAGCCTGAAAGCTGAAGGCTCTGCCTCCCATTCTACTCTTACAAACCCTAGGAACTACAAGTAAGCCTGCAGTCTGAGAACGAAGCGCTCTATTGGGGTGATATGGTACTACGAGGTCCCTAAGATAAGATGGGACCTGATTATTCAAAACCTTATAAGTAAGGAGAAGAATTTTAAATTCTATTCTAGAATTAACAGGAAGCCAATGAAGAGAGGCCAATATTGGTGAGATATGCTCTCTCCTTCTAGTCCCCGTCAGTACTCTAGCTGCAGCATTTTGAATTAACTGAAGGCTTTTTATGGAACTTTTAGGACAACCTGATAATAATGAATTACAATAGTCCAGCCTAGAGGAAATAAATGCATGAATTAGTTTTTCAGCATCACTCTGAGACAAGACCTTTCTGATTTTAGAGATATTGCGTAAATGCAAAAAAGCAGTCCTACATATTTGTTTAATATACGCTTTGAATGACACATCCTGATCAAAAATGACTCCAAGATTTCTCACAGTATTACTAGAGGTCAGGGTAATGCCATCCAGAGTAAGGATCTGGTTAGACACCATGTTTCTAAGATTTGTGGGGCCAAGTACAATAACTTCAGTTTTATCTGAGTTTAAAAGCAGGAAATTAGAGGTCATCCATGTCTTTATGTCTGTAAGACAATCCTGCAGTTTAGCTAATTGGTGTGTGTCCTCTGGCTTCATGGATAGATAAAGCTGGGTATCATCTGCGTAACAATGAAAATTTAAGCAATACCGTCTAATAATACTGCCTAAGGGAAGCATGTATAAAGTGAATAAAATTGGTCCTAGCACAGAACCTTGTGGAATTCCATAATTAACTTTAGTCTGTGAAGAAGATTCCCCATTTACATGAACAAATTGTAATCTATTAGACAAATATGATTCACCGCAGCGCAGTGCCTTTAATACCTATGGCATGCTCTAATCTCTGTAATAAAATTTTATGGTCAACAGTATCAAAAGCAGCACTGAGGTCTAACAGAACAAGCACAGAGATGAGTCCACTGTCCGAGGCCATAAGAAGATCATTTGTAACCTTCACTAATGCTGTTTCTGTACTATGATGAACTCTAAAACCTGACTGAAACTCTTCAAATAGACCATTCCTCTGCAGATGATCAGTTAGCTGTTTTACAACTACCCTTTCAAGAATTTCTGAGAGAAAAGGAAGGTTGGAGATTGGCCTATAATTAGCTAAGATAGCTGGGTCAGGTGATGGCTTTTTAAGTAATGGTTTAATTACTGCCACCTTAAAAGCCTGTGGTACATAGCCAACTAACAAAGATAGATTGATCATATTTAAGATCGAAGCATTAAATAATGGTAGGGCTTCCTTGAGCAGCCTGGTAGGAATGGGGTCTAATAAACATGTTGATGGTTTGGATGAAGTAACTAATGAAAATAACTCAGACAGAACAATCAGAGAGAAAGAGTCTAACCAAATACCGGCATCACTGAAAGCAGCCAAAGATAACGATACGTCTTTGGGATGGTTATGAGTAATTTTTTCTCTAATAGTTAAAATTTTGTTAGCAAAGAAAGTCATGAAGTCATTACTAGTTAAAGTTAATGGAATACTGAGCTCAATAGAGCTCTGACTCTTTGTCAGCCTGGCTACAGTGCTGAAAAGAAACCTGGGATTGTTCTTATTTTCTTCAATTAGTGATGAGTAGAAAGATGTCCTAGCTTTACGGAGGGCTTTTTTATAGAGCAACAGACTCTTTTTCTGTCTGATGATGATGATGAGCAGTTCCTGTGCTAGGTTGAACTTTCTGAGCTGTCTGAGGAAGCACATCCTCTGTTGTGCCTTTTTCCTGATGGAGTCTATGTAGGAGGTCCATGTCAGATCTTGGGAGATGGTGGATCCCAGGAACTGGAAAGTGTCCACAGTAGGTACAGTGCTGTTGAGGATGGAGGGTGAGTGATGGTGGGTTCCTCCTGAAGTCTACTATCATCTCTACAGTCTTGAGTGGGTTCAGCTCCAAGTTGTTCTGACCACACCAGAGGACCAATTATTCCACCTCCTGTCTGTATGGAGCCTCATCACCATCCTGGATGAGTCCAATGATGGTGGTGTCGTCCGTAAACTTCAGGAGTTTAACAGAGGGGTCCCCAGAGGTACAATCATTTGCATACAGTTCTAATCATATTTTAAAATTTTATACTTAAAATTCAAGGGTACTAATAATTTTGACTAGGACTGTGGGCGTGATTCAGTCCCAGAATATTATGTGTGCATGTAGTGCAAATTAGCTAAATAAAATCAGTTCTGTCAAGGACCGCTACAAAAACTATTATTAAAATTGTTTCATCATCAACAACAATAATTTTGGTGCTGCACAACAGAGCCCATAAATCATTAAAGCCATAAAACAACACACAACATAAAAGACGTTAAAAATAAGATTAGTAAGTCCCTTTAGCTGCTCTCTTGTTTTCACTCAAGGTCGCCACAGCAGATCAAACGTAGATCTGCATGTTGATTTGCCGCAAGTTTTATGCTGGATGCCCTTCCTGACGCAACTCCACATTACATGGAGAAATGGGCAGGGGCTGGGTTTGAAACAGGAACATTCCACACTGAAACCAAGCACACTAACCACTTGGCCACCACCCCTGCCTATGTTAAAATAAGATTAAAAACATAAAATCATTATACAACCCCTGGCAAAAATTATGGAATCACCTGCCTCAGAGGATGTTCATTCAGTTGTTTAATTTTGTAGAAAAAAAGCAGATCACAGACATGACACAAAACTAAAGCCATTTCAAATGGCAACTTTCTGGCTTTAAGAAACACTATAAGAAATCAGGAAAAATAATTGTGGCAGTCAGTAACGGTTACTTTTTAGACCAAGCAGAGGGAAAAAAATACGGAATCACTCAATTCTGAAGAAAAAAATTATGGAATCATGAAAAACAAAAGAACGCTCCAACACATCACTAGTATTTTGTTGCACCACCTCTGGCTTTTATAACAGCTTGCAGTCTCTGAGGCATGGACTTAATGAGTGACAAACAGTACTCTTCATCAATCTGGCTCCAACTTTCTCTGATTGCTGTTGCCAGATCAGCTTTGCAGGTTGGAGCCTTGTCATGGACCATTTTCTTCAACTTCCACCAAAGATTTTCAATTGGATTAAGATCCGGACTATTTGCAGGCCACGACATTGACCCTATGTGTCTTTTTGCAAGGAATGTTTTCACAGTTTTTGCTCTATGGCAAGATGCATTATCATCTTGAAAAATGATTTCATCATCCCCAAACATCCTTTCAATTGATGGAATAAGAAAAGTGTCCAAAATATCAACGTAAACTTGTGCATTTATTGATGATGTAATGACAGCCATCTCCCCAGTGCCTTTACCTGACATGCAGCCCCATATCATCAATGACTGTGGAAATTTACATGTTCTCTTCAGGCAGTCATCTTTATAAATCTCATTGGAACGGCACCAAACAAAAGTTCCAGCATCATCACCTTGCCCAATGCAGATTCGAGATTCATCACTGAATATGACTTTCATCCAGTCAGCCACAGTCCACGATTGCTTTTCCTTAGCCCATTGTAACCTTGTTTTTTCTGTTTAGGTGTTAATGATGGCTTTTGTTTAGCTTTTCTGTATGTAAATCCCATTTCCTTTAGGCGGTTTCTTACAGTTCGGTCACAGACGTTGACTCCAGTTTCGTCCCATTCGTTCCTCATTTGTTTTGTTGTGCATTTTCGATTTTTGAGACATATTGCTTTAAGTTTTCTGTCTTGACGCTTTGATGTCTTCCTTGGTCTACCAGTATGTTTGCCTTTAACAACCTTCCCATGTTGTTTGTATTTGGTCCAGAGTTTAGACACAGCTGACTGTGAACAACCAACATCTTTTGCAACATTGTGTGATGATTTACCCTCTTAAGAGTTTGATAATCCTCTCCTTTGTTTCAATTGACATCTCTCATGTTGGAGCTATGATTCATGTCAGTCCACTTGGTGCAACAGCTCTCCAAGGTGCGATCACTCCTTTTTAGATGCAGACTAATGAGCAGATCTGATTTGATGCAGGTGTTAGTTTTGAGGATGAAAATTTACAGGGTGACTCCATAATTTATTCCTCAGAATTGAGTGAGTCCATATTTTTTTCCCTCTGCTTGATCTAAAAAAGTAACCGTTACTGACTGCCACAATTTTTTTTCCTGATTTCTTATAGTGTTTCTTAAAGCCAGAAAGTTGCCATTTGAAATGACTTTAGTTTTGTGTCATGTCTGTGATCTGCTTTTTTTCTACAAAATTAAACAACTGAATGAACATCCTCCGAGGCCGGTGATTCCATAATTTTTGCCAGGGGTTGTATATTACAAATACAGACATCAAAACATAAAATAAAGCTGTACCACACAACTCTCAGAGGTTATATGCCTTAGAGAAAAGGTAACTTAAGTTTGTCCTTAAAAGTTTTAACTTAAGTTGATTGCCTGACTTCAGTAAGTAAACTGTTCCACAAAGTTGGTTTGTGATATGAAAAAGCTCTACCTCCCACACCCTTTTTACTCTTCAGAACACACTACAAACCAGCTCCCTGTAAACGCAGGGAGCATGCTAGCACATAAAGCTTTAACAACTCAACCAAATAAGAAGGTACACTGCCACTAAGTATCTTAAAATCAACAACAGAATCTTGAAATCTGCCCTCACATGAACAGATAACCAGTGAAGAGAGTGTAACACCAGGGTAATATGGTCAAGCTTTCTCGTTCCAGTCAACATCCAGTCAACTACAGCTGCATTCTGAATCAACCACAACCCGGGTACTCTGGAGTGACAAACCAGACAACAAAACATTGCATTAATCAATTCTGGATGATAAAAAAAGCGTGGCTCAAAACTTCAGCATCCATCACAGACAGGACTGGTCTGATCCTTGTAATATAAAATAACTGATGGATTAATCAATCAGCTATTAGGTCAATAAACAATGTTTTCCAAAGGCCAAGATGATGCCTTCAAGGGCCTGTACTACGAAGCAGGGTTAACTTACTCAGATGTAACCCAAGGTCAACCTCTTAAACCGGGGTTGACAAAACCTGGTTCCCTCAAGTGGTGTTAATCGGTACTACGACGCTGAATATGATGTTGATTTGTTGAACCTGTGTTAACCTAAGTGGAGTTTGTGCGCGTTCACATAAAAGGGGCGTTTTGCAGCACACGTCACCATTTTTTCAATGACGCGGTCACCTTACTTTACTGGAGAAGAATGCACGATTATTATGCGGAGCTACGAGGAATTTAAATTAACGTTAAGGGGGAAATCGAACACATCGTCTGCCAATAAAGAAAGACAGGCTTGTTGGAAACATATTGCTGATCGGGTAAATGCGTAATTGTTCTCCAAATCCGTTACAGATGATTAACCCATGGAATGTCTGATATGTGTAGAAAAATGCCCCTCTTCCATTAATTACACCCAGATGCAACACGATTCAGAAGTGGCCATAGGCCTCCTAATAAATGTTAGGTTAATTTAATGTTTCCTAAATAGGCTACCTTGACTGTATGATTGCTATTCCTAATCCTGTCAATATTTCAGATGCAATAGCAGTGCCAAACGCACCTGGCTGGCAGCAGGTGAAGATGAAATATAAAAACATCCTTCATCCTTCAAAACGGTAGGTTTATATTCATAGCTTGATAAGCCCCACTTCGCCTAATTAATGGACATGCATTAGACCTATTTTGATATTAGTAATTACACGCGATTGCATAAAACCCTTCATTGATTTGCACTGCGGATAAATGGCCAGGGAAAACGCCAAATGCATCCAACAGTTTAGATAGGGGCAAGTACTACCTTGTGAATCATACAACATACAGTATTCTTGCTCAGATGTTCAGCATCACCGATGGAATACATAAATTGTCCACTGGCAGAATATCCAAGCGCAAGGCACATTATCTGCTTGATCGTCGGGGCATTGTTACACTGTAAAAAATGACTTGTTTTCACAGGAAAACGCTGGCAGCTGTGATTACCAGGGACTTCCTGTAAAACATACAGCAGCACAGTAGATAACATTACAGACATAATATGTATGTGGATTTACAGTGAATGAACCACGGCTGACTCACATTAAAGCAACTGTTACATCTACAAACAAGAGCTCTTTTTTTTTGTACATTTAACTGCTGTATTTTTTACAGTGTGACCATAGCTGCCAGCGTCTTACTGTAAAAACAACAGTCTTTTTTTTTTTACAGTGTACGATGGATGATGTTACAGACTTCTGGCCCAATCAGCTGTCAAAGATAACGAATTCCCTCGGCTGAGGATCTATATCTTTCATAGAGAATATCGTCCAGGTATGTCAGTGGATTCCGGCGGTCTTTAAAAACCCTTGCCCTGTGGAGAGAGCCCCCACAATTTGTGCCCCAATATCAAACGGATCATCCAGGTAGGTCGGCATTGTCTTCGGAGTGATGCAGGCGGATGGACGGTACTTATATAGGGAGTGGTTAAGCGGAAAACTCACGCTAATCCTGGAACATAACCTGCTCGGAGCAGGTTTGGCGCAAAGCGTAAGTTGCCGTGGCAGCATGCCTTGATCGAAATCTATCCACCTTTCATAGTACGGGTTAACCGGAAAGTTACTCCATACGTCATCAACTTACTCCAGAAGTTACCCTGATAAGCCAGTAACCCCTTCGTAGTACAGGCCCCAAATGTCTTATTTTGTCCACAACCCGGAGTTATTTCTGGTTACTGCCACATAAGAGTAAAGAAACTGGCAAAATAAACCAGAAGATATTAACATTTAAGAAGCTGAAATTACAGAATGTGGGGGAAAAAAAAACAAAAACAAAACACAATATTCAAAATGATTAACCAATTATCAAAATAATAGTTGTTGATTAGGCAGCACGGAGGCTTAGTGGTTAGCACTGTTGCCTCAGCGAGAAGGTCATGGGTTCAATTCCTGCTTGTGGCCTTTCTGTGTGGAGTTTGCATGTTCTATTTGCATGTTTGCGTGGGTTTCCTCCCACATCCAAAGACATGTGTGTTAGGTGGATTGGAATCTTTAAATTGTCCATAGGTGTACGAGTGGGTGTGAATGTGTTTGTCTGTTTGTGGCCCTGCGACAGACTGGCCTCCTGTCCTAGGTGTACCGCACCTCACGTTCTATGACTGCTGGGATTGGCTCCAGCCCCCGCGACCCTTGATTGGACTAAGCGGCTGAAGATGAGTGTGTGTGTGTAGTTGTTGATTAATGTACTAGGGGCAATCACATTATGTCTACATGGCAGCATTAGTAACTGATATAGACCAAGGCTACAAAAACAGAATAATTCAAATTGTTCATTCAATGTTTGAGCTATAGCGTTTAACATCAAAAAGTAGCTTCCTTTTATATGAATATGCAGCGTTTCCCCCAGTCAGTTAATTTATACACTGCCAATTCACATCATAAGTTGCCTCAAGGCGTTTCAGAAGAGTAACCTAACCTAGCCTTATCCACCCCCTGGGCAAGCACTTCCCATTAAGTAGCCAGATTGTGGCACGCCATCATAAGTCAAAAAATATTTTTACACATCTGAACAACATAAAATATCTCCAATATTATTCCTCGACAAAACGCAACACTGTCTGAAGTAAGTAATGTTCAGCATTACTGTAACAACATGAGTTATCCAGTGGTCCAAACTATTTTATCATTATCAATGTGTGACAGCAAACAATATATTACACAGAAATTCTGATAAGGAACAATCTAACATTAGCTGTTAGCAGTCTGTATGCCATGTTGTTTGATGTAGCCACTGCTTGTCTTGAAAACTATGTATTACATATGTAATATCTAGTTAACTGACATCAGATAACTAATGCTAGTAATGGAAGCATTACACAATACACGTTATAAATTGTTTATTTGGCGGGGGGGGGGGGGGGCAGTCAACTTCTAGACTTTCCATTTTATCTAACCTGCACATCTTTTGGAAGTGGGAGTAAAGCAGCAGTGATTAGTCGATTATTAAATTAATTGACAAGCATTTTTATTCTCAGTCATTTTCATTCATTTTTGAAAATATCTAAATTCTATGATTTCTGTTTCTTAAATGTGGATACTTTCTGGTTTATTTTTTTTACTCCTATCTAGCAGTAAACTGAATATCTCTGGGCTGCGGGCAAAACAAACATCTTGGGCTATGGAAAAAAATTATGAAAATGTTTGCTGGAAAAGTTTATTTTCTGACAATGTTTCATTTCTGAGTATTCAACTTAACCTTTGTGACATTATAAAATGACAAATTCCTTATCATTTAGATCAACAACCATCTCAAAATGGTGGCAAAATTAAAGCAAGTTGAAAGTTTTGAGGCAGATTTGGATTTCCATAAAAGCATTTTTACCTAAACAAGCAAGTATCCACAAAATTTATGCATAATTTGACAACTACCATTTTGTTTTAAATTTAGCATCTGCAGACAGAGGGGATCACATAACCTCCACCCTCCTTTGTCAGTTGGTGGAAATCTCTATAATCAGTCATTATGGTGACAGTGCCACTAAATGTTCATACCTTGCAGTAATATTATACTGTTCAGTCTATAATGTACTAAGACTACAGTTTATCTTAATTTTAAAACAATCATAAAAATAATTAGCTAAGAGGGAGATTTCTAAGAGCTGGACAAGCTAGGGCAGCCGATGGTCCTTTCCACAATCACTAGGATAAACAGGATCCCATGTTTGCTGCCACCTTTCTTTGTTAACAGGAGAGTAGCATTGTCAGCCTTGCCTCGGTGGGTAGATTTAATTTTGGACCAGCAAACATGAAGGCAGTCAACCTCACAACCTTTTTTAGTTACAGTCCCACCCACCCTTACCCGATCTGTTTAACCATGCAGAATAGGCGTTCAGTGCTTCAGTTTATACTCAAAACCAACGCCATGAAATAGATCGAACCATATGGGCACAAAAACTGACATCTCTCGCAAACGACGTCAGCCATCAACGATGGCGATGCAAAACTGTGGCCTTTATAGAATTTTAACCCATGAACACACCCTTGAAAAGAAGCTCTACCCTGTTCCAACAAAATATATAAGGTCTGTGTGCCATTAAAACGAAATCTGCCTACCATGTGTGAAACGAGTTACTGCAAAACCGTAATTCTGCCATGACTGGTTGATATCCACAAATAACAACATAGAGACTCAATATTGTAATTTTAGCGTCATGAGGTTGATCCGCAACTTCAAAATATAGTAAACAAACAATGCACTAAGACGACAAAAAACCGATGAAGAAGAAAGGTTCCGCGTCCACTTTATTGTTGCAACGCTAATAAAGTTGAATTGTGCTTCTAGGTGGTCCATCTCTCCATAAACAGTTGGTCACCACGCACGTACAAATGTTAGCTAAAGATATCAGACATCTGCGGCAGCTATTTAAATAACTAGGTTATCCCACACCAGATAAATATTAAAACTAAGCGCGATCATAATAAAAACAAGTCAGTTGATTTTTCTGGGTCAAACCCTAGTTATTTCCGTGCCACTAATCCAGGAAGCGTTTAATTTTGTTAACATAAACAATTTTCATTTAATTTGCATACAGGCAGACTTTAGTTTGTTTTAAAAAGTACATTATTACAGATTGATGTGTGTTTTGGACTTTGAGAACTTAACCAGAAGTCAGACTGGATTATGAACAGTGTGTGTGAGTGTGAGTGTGAGAGAGAGAGATTAAACACAGTCCGAGCTCGAGCTAGCCGCAATCCGCCATATTGAAACATGTATAAAAACACAACTTTGCTCGCTAAATTATTAACCGCAACCAATACATCAAACGTAGCCCGCGACATTTGTGCAAATTTATAAATACTCACTCGTGGCGGTCGGATCTTGCAGATACCAGTTTTCTCAGCGATAGGTCGGATTTTGTTGATGTACGCAAAAGGGTCAGCGAATTCCTCCCAGCTGGGCTCAAAAACAGGACACTCCGGAGGAGGAATGAACTCATTCAGCTGAGGCTGAGTCATCGTCGCATCTTCCTTCTGACTACAGCACAAAGATTTTATTACAGGTTTCCCCCCACCCCAGCTGAATATTCTGGCTGTTGGTTTTGTTGCTTTCAGATGACGGCCATTCTCCACTCATTCAACTCAAAGACGAATTATCTAGTTGGAGACGAGAGGAGGTGACAGTGAACGTACAACTCCGCTCAAAAAAGTAGGGCTCTAACTACTAAGCCTTCACCTTATTAACCTGAATAGAACACAAACGCGCACAATATATTATGTGACAAAGTTTTTTGTGACAAAGTGACAAAGTTTTTTTTTAAGTGACAAAGTTTTTTAATTCGGCACACAAAATATTCAAATAGAAAAAAAATGAACAATTCCACAAACAAACAGACAAAACTAGAGAGTCCGAAAGGGTGTGGGCTGAAGCAAAGCTTATTAGCGCCCACCCCTGCTAGCACAAGTCCAACAATTCTAATCAGTCATATTTACATAAATATAAATTCACTACTACATGTCGACACACAGACATACACATCAATATACTATTCACTTATAATTATATTTATATAGTACCAGATCATAAGAAAGTCGAATCAAGGCACTTTACGCCAGTAAGGACTAACCTTACCAACCCCCAGAGCAAGCACTAGGCAACTGTGGTGAGGAAAAACTCCCTATAAGGAAGAAACCTCAAGCAGACCAGGCTCTTGGGGGTGACCCTCTGCTTGGGCTGTGCCACATATACCTATATACATACGTATATACTTTACAAACATAAATATATACATACATATACACAGTCACTTATATACATATACACCTACCCATATCTATATATCTACATACGCATATACATACCCACACATTCAAATATACAATAAGTCCCACTTATAAATTGAACATTCCATATAAATCAAATTATATTTGCTTCTTTATGATACTTAGACATAATGTTCTTTTTGAGTAGTTTCTTAAATCTCACTAAGGTACTACTCATTCTAACCTCTGTTGAACATTTGTTCCATTTCCTCACCCCAACCACAGACACACAAAAACCCTTTACATTTGTTTTTACTGGTGGTTTCATAAAAATTGCACAACCTCTTAAACTATATCTGGATTCCCTCAATCGGAACAGACTCTGGACATGTCTCGGTAAGGCTTGGTTTTTCGCTCGAAATAAAGTTCGAATTGTAATGTAATCGACCAAATCAATGAATTTTAATAAATTTAAAGACACAAATAGAGAATGAGTTGGTTCACGATATTGTTTATTGCAGATGATTTGTATGGCTCGTTTTTGCAAAAGGAATATTGGATTGGTATTATTCGTATATGCCGTTTAATCAATTAAACTCAACTTTACTGACTTTTTCTCATTTGATAGTGTTAAGTTCATGTTGAAGTAAACTTCAGTAATATTTCAACCAATTTCCAAAATGTTAATATCGCCCGATATAAAGGAGAAGTAAACTACTTTGAATACGCTGTGAACATAAAAGTCCTTTTTGATGCTTTATGTTGTTTCCTTATAGTCGTTTACGCCTCTTGGGTAAGTTTGATTTTTTTCACCGTACAGCACGGCCGCAAAGAATGAGTTTGAGAATGGTTTGAGAGCGAGGTGCTTTCCTTCCCCGCCCAGCTGTGCCGAACCGACACACGTAGCAGACAGCACGTTTTGTTCTATTGGTCAAACTCACCCAATAGATCTTTGCGCGCTGACCGGCACTATGTTTTTAAATGGTCTACATGAGCGCGCTGATTGGCTGTGGGAGAGCAAGTCATGTTTACAGTCTGATGTTTAATATTTTAATAACACGCCTTTTAATATCTTATGGATAGCATCCAAAACACTATGTTATAAAACGCAGGTCAGTTTAAATTTCTTATAAAGATTATACATAGAGGAGTTCTGACCATGTCACTGTGATTAAGTTTACAAACATGAATTTAAACAGAAATGCTTTATTAACGTAGGACACACGTAACAACATTGTTTTATAGCCCATATTGTTCTACTTTATATTATTTCCATCCTGGTAATCTGAAATCAGAAGACATCCGCACAATCTTTGGTAGTAAATGACAGCTGAATCCCACTATAATCTTTATGTGACAGTTGGTAGATATACTTGGCTTTCTGTAAAAAAAAAAAAAAATAATTCAAATCTATTGACACATGGAGATATGCTATATTTAGATGGATTTATTTTAATGAATTTATGATATAAGGGACAATGTTTACAAGATTTATCTTTTGTTCCTTGTTCATGGAAATGTTTGTTCATGAATGAATAAAGTAAAGTAAATAAAAAAAAGATAAGGAACTCCCCAAACTTGAGCTCCACCTATCGCACCTTGATTACACATTCAATCAATCAATCAATCAACTTTTTTCTTGTATAGCGCCAAATCACAACAAACAGTTGCCCCAAGGCGCTCCACATTGCAAGGCAAGGCCATACAATAATTATGAAACACAGTCTACGTCTAAAGCAACATAACCAAGGGATGGTCCAGGGTCACCCGATCCAGCCCTAACTATAAGCCTTAGCGAAAAGGAAAGTTTTAAGCCTAATCTTAAAAGTAGAGAGGGTATCTGTCTCCCTGATCTGAATTGGGAGCTGGTTCCACAGGAGAGGAGCCTGAAAGCTGAAGGCTCTGCCTCCCATTCTACTCTTACAAACCCTAGGAACTACAAGTAAGCCCGCAGTCTGAGAGCGAAGCGCTCTAATGGGGTAATATGGTACTACGAGGTCCCTAAGATAAGATGGGACCTGATTATTCAAAACCTTATAAGTAAGAAGAAGAATTTTAAATTCTATTCTAGCATTAACAGGAAGCCAATGAAGGGAGGCCAACACGGGTGAGATATGCTCTCTCCTGCTAGTCCCCGTCAGTACTCTAGCTGCAGCATTCTGAACCAACTGAAGGCTTTTTAGGGAACTTTTAGGACAACCTGATAATAATGAATTACAATAGTCCAGCCTAGAGGAAACAAATGCATGAATTAGTTTTTCAGCATCACTCTGAGACAAGACCTTTCTGATTTTAGAGATATTGCGTAAATGCAAAAAGGCAGTCCTACATATTTGTTTAATATGCGCTTTGAATGACATATCCTGATCAAAAATAACTCCAAGATTTCTCACAGTATTACTAGAGATCAGGGAAATGCCATCCAGAGTAACGATCTGGTTAGACACCATGCTTCTAAGATTTGTGGGGCCAAGTACAATAACTTCAGTTTTATCTGAGTTTAAAAGCAGGAAATTAGAGGTCATCCATGTCTTTATGTCTGTAAGACAATCCTGCAGTTTAGCTAATTGGTGCGTATCCTCTGGCTTCATGGATAGATAAAGCTGGGTATCATCTGCGTAACAATGAAAATTTAAGCAATACCGTCTAATAATACTGCCCAAGGGAAGCATGTATAAAGTGAATAAAATTGGTCCTAGCACAGAACCTTGTGGAACTCCATAATTAACTTTAGTCTGTGAAGAAGATTCCCCATTTACATGAACAAACTGTAATCTATTAGACAAATATGATTCAAACCACCGCAGCGCAATGCCTTTAATACCTATGACATGCTCTAATCTCTGTAATAAAATTTTATGGTCAACAGTATCAAAAGCAGCACTGAGGTCCAACAGAACAAGCACAGAGATAAGTCCACTGTCCGAAGCCATAAGAAGATCATTTGTAACCTTCACTAATGCTGTTTCTGTACTATGATGAATTCTAAAACCTGACTGAAACTCTTCAAATAGACCATTCCTCTGCAGGTGATCAGTTAGCTGTTTTACAACTACCCTCTCAAGAATCTTTGAAAGGAAGGTTGGAGATTGGCCTATAATTAGCTAAGATAGCTGGGTCAAGTGATGGCTTTTTAAGTAATGGTTTAATTACTGCCACCTTAAAGGCCTGTGGTACATAACCAACTAACAAAGATAGATTGATCATATTTAAGATTGAAGCATTAAATAATGGTAGGACTTCCTTGAGCAGCCTGGCAGGAATGGGGTCTAATAAGCATGTTGATGGTTTGGATGAAGTAACTAATGAAAATAACTCAGACAGAACAATCGGAGAGAAAGAGTCTAACCAAATACCGGCATCACTGAAAGCAGCCAAAGATAACGATACATCTTTGGGATGGTTATGAGTAATTTTTTCTCTAATAGTCAAAATTTTGTTAGCAAAGAAAGTCATGAAGTCATTACTAGTTAAAGTTAATGGAATACTCAGCTCAATAGAGCTCTGACTCTTTGTCAGCCTGGCTACAGTGCTGAAAAGAAACCTGGGGTTGTTCTTATTTTCTTCAATTAGTGATGAGTAGAAAGATGTCCTAGCTTCACGAAGGGCTTTCTTATAGAGCAACAAACTCTTTTTCCAGGCTAAGTGAAGATCTTCTAAATTAGTGAGACGCCATTTCCTCTCCAACTTACGGGTTATCTGCTTTAAGCTACGAGTTTGTGAGTTATACCACGGAGTCAGACACTTCTGATTTAAAGCTCTCTTTTTCAGAGGAGCTACAGCATCCAAAGTTGTCTTCAATGAGGATGTAAAACTATTGACAAGATACTCTAACTCCCTTACAGAGTTTAGGTAGCTACTCTGCTCTGTGTTGGTATATGACATTAGAGAACATAAAGAAGGAATCATATCCTTAAACCTAGTTACAGCGCTTTCTGAAAGACTTCTAGTGTAATGAAACTTATTCCCCACTGCAGGGTAGTCCATCAGGGTAAATGTAAATGTTATTAAAAAATGATCAGACAAAAGGGAGTTTTCAGGGAATACTGTTAAGTCTTCTATTTCCATACCATAAGTCAGAACAAGATCTAAAATATGATTAAAGTGGTGGGTGGACTCATTTACTTTTTGAGCAAAGCCGATAGAGTCTAATAATAGATTAAATGCAGTGTTGAGGCTGTCATTCTCAGCATCTGTGTGGATGTTAAAATCGCCCACTATAATTATCTTATCTGAGCTAAGCACTAAGTCAGACAAAAGGTCTGAAAATTCACAGAGAAACTCACAGTAACGACCAGGTGGACGATAGATAATAACAAATAAAACTGGTTTTTGGGACTTCCAATTTGGATGGACAAGACTAAGAGACAAGCTTTCAAATGAATTAAAGCTCTGTCTAGGTTTTTGATTAATTAATAAGCTGGAATGGAAGATTGCTGCTAATCCTCCGCCCCGGCCCGTGCTACGAGCATTCTGACAGTTAGTGTGACTCGGGGGTGTTGACTCATTTAAACTAACATATTCATCCTGCTGTAACCAAGTTTCTGTTAGGCAGAATAAATCAATACGTTGATCAATTATTATATCATTTACCAACAGGGACTTAGAAGAAAGAGACCTAATGTTTAATAGACCACATTTAACTGTTTTAGTCTGTGGTGCAATTGAAGGTGCTATATTATTTTTTCTTTTTGAATTTTTATGCTTAAATAGATTTTTGCTAGTTATTGGTGGTCTGGGAGCAGGCACCGTCTCTACGGGGATGGGGTAATAGGGGGATGGCAGGGGGAGAGAAGCTGCAGAGAGGTGTATAAGACCACAGCTCTGCCTCCTGGTCCCAACGCTAGACAGTCACAGTCACATTCATTCCAAGTGACACAGTACTGGGCTTGCTAATGGCATATCATGCACACACTAGGTTGGGATGTTGAGAGCGCAGTCCAGAAACGCCTCAAATATACCGTGTCAGTATAAGTAGTGTTTTGCAGCACTTCCTAGAAGGGGGTTTCCTTAAATGCTTTTTTTTTTTTTTTTTTTTGCAATTTTCCATACCTCCTTCCATCACAGACTGATACCAATCAAAATGAAACTGCACAGTCTTTGCCACCAACTTCATAAGTTTTTTTTTTTAATAGGTTCAATTTTGGCCATAAGAAATTGTCTCTTTGAGAGGCCCCAGGAAAAACAAACAAACAAACAGACCCTGCTTGGTTTAGAGATCTGGAAGTTTGGGATTTTCACCCATAGACCTTCCACAAAAAAAAACAAAACAAAACCTAAGGGGGTCATATCACCCTCTAACAGTAATCCACCTGAATTAAAAAAATAGTTAAGTCTGACCTTTGTTTGTACGCAAAAAGGGTCTATAGAGGCTATTGTAACGGCCATGTCTGTTTGGTTCTCAGTGGCAAAATCTTCAAAACAAAGAGAAACTATGATCTTAGTTGATAAACTCAGTTGACTGTCCTCTTACAACAGAGATCAAATCAACCATATCAAGGTCAGAAGTCAAAGGACAAGGTCAAATGAGAGGTCATCATTTATTGTCTGTGGGGGATATCTTCAGTGTGAAGAGAAGTTCCAATCAAACTTGGTTGAAAAACTCAGTGGACCATCCTCTTACAACAGACATCAAATCAAGCTCATAGGTCAAAGGTTAAGGTCAAACCAGAGGTCATTTATTGTCTGCTGGGATTTCTTCAAAACACAAAGGGCAATTTCAATCAACCTTGCTTGATAAACTCAGTGGACTGGCATTTTACAACAAAGGCCATAACAAGCTCATAGGTCAAATTACAGGTGATCATCTCAAATACATTAATAACCATATCAAGAATTATGTGATATACGTGAATAGTCATTAGAAGTGGTTGAGTTCAAAACTACTGGTGGAACTGATGTCACCACCTGCTGAATTTATTTTTGTTATCTCACTGCAGTGACCATACACAACCAGTTTTGTCTCTGTTTTCAAAGTTTTTCTTTGCTTTTTGCCAAAATTTTGATGAGGATCACAAGTAACACATGGTTTTTAAAACAGATGTTCTGTCACCATATATGGTTAATTGAGGGAGTTTATTAATGCAAATGACCATGAACGTGCAGGAGCATGATTTAGAATGTCGAATTATCAAAAGCTGATATTTAAACATGCATACGACCAGTGTGCGCCTACTTGATACATATTTTTTTGAACTTACACACATCCTAAAGTTTGTTCGTATGACAGCATTTAAGAACCTTTTCTATGCATAGTTTGAAAAAAATGTGGGCCCTAGACCCTAAATCTTTGTTGTCCTGCAAAGATATCGGTATCGCCAAATACCTCTTATCTGTCCAGTGACCTCACGACTCCATGAGCTCTCAATCTCAAAGGCAGAGGACCCAAAGAGATGAATTATTCTCCAAGTACAACACTTTTGCATAGAAATACAGCAGATAAAATAAGTACTGAACAAATGGACTGCATTTATAAAGCACTTTCCCATCTGCATCAGATGCTGAAAACGCTTTACAATTATGCCTCACACACACCAATATCAGGGTGCTGCCATGCAAGGCGCTCACTACACACCGGGAGCAACTCGGGGATTAAGGACCTTGCCCAAGGGCCCTTAGTAATTTTCCGGTCAGGCTGGGGTTTGAACTCAGTTTGGGACTTCGGTGAGGGTAGTCGCATCTCCTCCTCTCTCCTTTCCTCTGTGTTTCTCTATCTCTGCTCCAACCTTCAAAGTCCCTACTTCACCAGACTGAGAATTCTTCAAACTATATTTGGAATAACCATGGAATTGATCAGCTGGTCTCTGAACGCTATTGACACGATTTTTTCCAACAAGGAAATCCAGGATGGGGGACCCTGCGTGCCCAGATGGAACCTACACTGTGGGCTATGTTCTCAATGCCTGGGAAAAGTGGCGCATCATGTGCTTGGCTCCGCTGTCTGTGGAGGATGTCAAAGACTCATTTTTAATTAGTTTTATAGTAGGAGAGCTTGTGCTTTTTGGTTTATGTGCTGCCCTGACCTACCAGAGAATTGGCAAGACGGCTGCTACCAGAACCATTACCCCTCACCTGTCCATCATCTCGGAGAAACTATCCGCATTGCAAAGGAAGATATCGGAGACCAGGGAATACTCATAAATTGGGTTTTGGTCGGTCAGAGGAGCTGTAAATGGAATTTCTGTGTTTCTCTGCTAAACACTAATCATGGCAGGCTTATCAGCCTCCGAAGGTCAAAACGCCCTGCTTGTTTTTCCTCCAGAAGGATCTCTATGGCCTTGGTGAACTATTCGGCACCCCCTCTTATCTTTCTGCCCTGATGTTGTCATGGCAACCCTAGACATTATGCACACACGGACAGAAACTGATACAAACGTATCTGCTTACCCACATAACGCCCTCCCCCAGGCTTCCGCTCTGCCGCTCCTTTCCCACCCATCGGGAGGCAGCGCGGCTCAGCTGCTGCAGCTTTCTGTTGTTTTCCCCAAAGCTCGTAGCTGGGCAGGAGACTGCTGCAGCCACCGCACACTCACATTGCCTCAGTTCGGATGATGGATTGTCTTAGGCCTTGCTCTCACCGCCTCTGATGCATTTACCAAGTCTGCAGGCTCAGTAAACGCCGCAGCAGGCCACTCACACCGCCCCCGTCTGCTGTGTGGAGCTGCGGCCAACTTCGGCAACAAGTCCAGAGACTACGCTCGCTGTTTTGATACAGAGCACTCCGGCAGCCTGCAAGGATAGACTTCTTACAGAAAAATCCACAGCGCCGCAGGGTCTCGGTAACCGCAGCCGCAGAGCTCTGTGCTCACTGAGAGAGGTTTGTATCTTTTTAATGACTTGGATTCTCTGCGGGTCCCGCAACCGTACCCTGCAACGGTAACACCGGAGGCAGTGTGAGCGAGGGGTTAAAGTTTAGCGTATATAAACAATCAAATGTATATGTGCGGCATTTTAATTTTGATGTGTGCCATTATTATGTTCAACTAGTAATAACTGGATTAATTGCTGTATTTTTTGTCTGAGGTAATTGGGTGTGATATGAATTCCCCCTTTAGGGATCAATAAAGTTGTTTGATCTTAATTCAGGGATTAAAGCAAAAAACAAAAAGAGAGCAGTCAGGAGCCAGAGGAACAGACAGGGACTTGCTGCCAGGAGGATTAAAACAAAACAAAGACGTTATTCTAAAAATCAATTTTTGAACATGGTAAACATGGTCTAAACTTTCTTACTCCACACAAACTAAGAAAGCTGTGACTGGTTGTGACAAAATCAGGATGACACACAGACACACTACACATCTTGCAGCTGGAACTTATTTTATAAACAGACAGCAAAGTGGACAAAGAATAGCGGCAACTGGGCCAATATCCTTAAAGAAACGTCAAAGATCAAAGTCATGATTTTTTGTCATAACTTTCAGAAAATAAATAAATACATTCAGATTAAAAACTGGATATCATGATTCAGGAGTTGGGCCTTTAGCCTCGACCTGATAGGCTTTGTATCCAAGCAACCGTTTACACAACTAATCCCCTGAACATGAGTTCAACTAAATCTGTGGGGTGAATTGTGATTCAGATCCTGTATCATGATTATACCCCCAAAAGATCACGATGTGACCTCTTGGCCTTTTTACGGGTGATTCTTAGACTACGGGCACTTATGTCCTTTGATCATATTGTATGAAAACAGAAAAAAGGGGAAATTTCACACTTTCATAGTTATCTTTACAATGAAGTGTGTTAAGAAATTTGTTCTAGTAGTCTATGATGACTTTTTCACCTTTTTTCAGCATCATTATATGCAAATATTGCCGTTTTGTGCTTGTCCCACACCCAGACTTTTGATCTTCAATGATAAAAATGAATGGTAAAGAAACGTTTTTTCTAATGTTTTAAAATATCAGTAAAATAATCAAAACATAATTGGGGTATTCAATGTCATACAACTGTTGATTTTTTTTTTTTTAAACAAAATGTAGTTGTCCCACACTACTGCCGTAATTTCCACAACACTGCAATGTCCCTTTAAACAGTTTGTATGAAAGATTGTTTGGGTAGTTTCTATGGAGATCAACAATGACATCAGAGCACATGTATATAGCGCCAAATCACAACAAACAGTTGCCCCAAGGCGCTTTATATTGTAAGGCAATGGTGTGGTGGAAATTACATTTACAAGGCCAATAGTGCCCGTAGTTAAAGAATCACCCTTACATACCTGTAGCCTGTACCCACTGCAGCCTCAGTTTCCTGTTCATAGTTGACAGTAGCCACACCCGGTGTTTTCTTCTACTGTTCATCTGCTTCAAGCTTCGACATGTTCTGCATCCAGACAAGCTCTTCTGCTCTCCTTGGTTATAATAGGTGGCTATTAGTTTGATTTGTTAACCCTGGATTTGTACACATTCCTAAAAGGGGGCAGTTAATGCACCATCTGATTCTTGTTCAGCAAAAATAGACCAGTCATATGTTGCACAATTGTTTACTTTATTTATTGCTGATCATGTAAATTCTTAGTAAATATATTTTACCAGCCAATACACTGTCACTGCCACCCCACAGACATTCAGAGATGTTAAACCTTAAATCTGATGCAGCAGACAAACATTTTACCACAGAAGTGCATTTAGGACTGACTTTGTGTCACAATGTGCAGTAAGTGAAAATCACATGGTTAATTTTTTTTTCACCACTGAAGTGATCATCTGTTATTGTTCTGAATGTGACAGCTGTTTCTGGGCTGTATTCAGACTGCTGATATGAAGAAACTGAACACATAAAGAGTCCTTATTTGAAATGAATCGAGTACACATTTGGCAAGTGTTCTTTTACCCAGTTCCAGCTGTCACATTGCCCAAACGTCAGATATGCAGATTGGTGTGAGAAAATACACTGTCACACCATATATCTAACTAGAAATAATGAACAAATTAATTTAGAGAAATACCTCCTGCAAGACAAAATGTCAGTCACATGCTCAGATGATGAGTGCACATTATATCTTTCGGGTGTAAAAATCAGCAGCTAACACTTAAAAAAAACAAAAAAAAAATCTGAATAACTACTTAATGAAATCCTGCCTTACAGTTGATGAGGGATTTGACACACAATACAGAAACTAGTGTGACATCTTAATATCATCAAAGGTACATTTGCATCCATTTCAAAGAATGGCATGTAATAGAGGGACTAAAATTTGGATATTTAAATTACACTGGTCAAAAAAGCACAAAAATTTATTGCATGTATTTTGAGAACTGATTTGGGGTAATTCTGGGATACTGAATCCAAATTGGAGCTCAGATTTCCTCTATCACGTTTTGTTTTTTTGCAGTCTGCATGTTCTGTATTCAGTATTTTAACGTTTTCCATAATCCCCCTGGTGGCCCCTGCACTTCCCAGAATGCACCACAGCGACAGCAGAGTTCTGGCATCTCACAGCATGTAAACAATGGCTACCGAGGATGTGGATGCGTTGATCTAGTGAGTTCATGGGTGATTATGATGATGACACATTCTCCCAAGTTGAGAAGGTTATCTAGAGGAGGTGTAGCACCTGTGATGGACTTCTGCCATGCCTCAATGCTGTCCATACTTCACGAGGTTTGTTTACATTGTGCCCTGAACCGGAACTCTGCTGAAACTGACCTCTCGTGTGAGTCACAGGCCATGAGATGGCACGAGATTAACAACTGCAAAGCAGGGAATTGATGGATTACACAAAAGTTGCTCATTCACTCACAAGTTTGACACCACTAATCATGCAGAAAAGCAGCTTCAAAAGCATAGTTTTTAAACCAGGTTCATGAAATGTGAACAAGAGCTGTAATAACGTTTATGCCGTCGAAGAGGTGTGCGAGACTGCAGCTTTCGTGTCAATACTTGATACGAGAAATATTTTTTCATATCTCAAAAACGTGATGTGATCGGCAAAAGTAACACCAGATTCAGATTCTGTGCCCCCAAATTACCCAAAATCTGTTGAAGAAGTCCACACAAGAAAAATCTTGTTGACCAGTGTTATTGTTCATTATGACAACAGACTGCATCACCCAGAAATCTGCTGCAGAATGGAACTCAACATCAGCTTCTCACAATATTTTAATAAGAACATGATCATCATACTGCTGTTAGCACAGTAAAGGACAAGCACAGTGACAGTCCTTTAATCATGAGCACTGCTTCACACTCAGATATCATTCCCTCTGTATGTGTGAGTGAAGAAGAAATGGAATGGGCTGTGAGGGAATATAATCCATGAAGAAATGGAACACGCCAACAATTATTCAAAGTTCTGTTGGACTTATTTCTGCATTTAAACAAGGTTAGGCATGATCCACCCTTTCTACTGCAATATAGAAACTTTTCTTGTCGTCCAAACAGTGCCAACCGATGGGTCCGATCTCACAGTCTGCACAAATCAGATACTTGATCTGGCCTACATTGTTAGTGAAGCCCACATTCTCAAAAGTGTACATGTCGTCCACTAACCAGTGTGCAGTCAGAGTGTCACCATCCACCAAGCTGTCTGTGGAGCCGAGGCCACTCTTCTTCCTCATCGAGGGGAGGAACAGCTGCACAAAATAATAAATAAAATAAAATAAAAACAAAAGCATGGCAACATCTGGTCAAGGTCAACTTTATTGTCCCATTAGGGAAATTTGTCTTAGGCGCTGCACTACATTATCGCTTCACAGGGCAGAGAACAATTTACAAAAGGACACAAATCACATAAAACACAAGAATTAAAATCTAGACTAAAATAAGGAAATACAATGACAACACAGAGACATTCAACTATTTAAAGTGCTGAGAAAAAGTGCCAGATGCTAAAGTGCTGAAGTTTGTTGCACGTTGTTCTATTGCACTAGTTACTTGCGTTAACAGTTTGATAGAAACTGGAACAAATGATAATTTGAGATGATTTGTTTTACACTTTGGTATCCAAAATCTTCTTCCTGAAGGGAGAAGTTCATACTCTGAGGACAGTGGGTGAGTGGAGTCTGAGCAGAATTTTGTTGCCTGTGTTATAACTGACTGGTTATGAACCTGAATCAGTCTCATCAACTGTCATATGACGTGTGAAGGAGTTATATCCACACTGATTTGCAACTCTCCTAAAAGCCCATCACCTGCTGTTATACCTCTCTCTCTGCAAACACAGCCATCCCGGGACACAGGACTTTGGAGCCACAGCGCTGACACACCACTGACTTGTTGTTCTTGCCGTCCACAGACACCAGCTCAGACCGCTCACCGCTTTCCTTGGACTGAGAGATTTGATGACTGTTTTCCATTTCAAAACCTGAAACCAGAAATTAACGTTAATATAGAAAAATCAGAACAGCCTTTACTGGGAGGCCAAACACAAGTGTAAAACCTCAGAACTAATTAGCTTGTTACAAATTATCACGCTCTTAACAAAAAGAAAGGAGCGACTGATGCCAGTCTTCGGGTTTGTAGTGCGGAAATCAACGCCACGCGTGAAATTACGCACGTTTACAGTTTTTTCATTAGCCACAGGACTGCAAATGCACCATAGTAAACATCCAAAAATAGATTTAAATGAAACACCTGCAATATAACTTTAAATATTATGTACAGGCAGAGTTTTTAAAATAATCCAAAACTACAATTCGCCCTCATTTTGAAGTCCCGCCCCCTCGCCATCTCCACCGACAGCTCCGCTCATTTTGGACTCAAAAAATAAAATGGTCATAAAAATACCCAGCACACGCCCAGTACAACATGCTCCACGCTTTTGTGTGAAGCACAACGTAACGTACCTCCGTCTTCAAGTAAAAATAAGGCTTAAGTCAATTAAGTCGTAGCTAAATTAAAACGGGACTGGCTAGCATGCTAACGTAGCAGGTTTTCGTTTAGGAGCTTCCAAATGCTCTCGTTCAGAAACAACCACAAGGCTATGAATAGTTCCCACAGAAAATAACAGCTGATTAAAAGAGCAGTTCACTATTTTACAACCATGTTCATATTTAAATATTTTCAGCAATCTTCTCTGTGTCCTGCACTTACCTTTGTCATATGAGAGCTACCTCTTTTTCCACAAATTGCTGACAGGGAAATATATTGGTATCAATGGGGCACCGACAGACGTCAAATAGAAGGGCGCGAGTACACGTCACAAGCAAAGTGGTGAATCTGAAGGTGAGGTCATACTTCCACGACTGACCGCCCGCTGAAAACATGCTCGGGCTATAAATTCTCACATACAAGGAATTTGATTTGATGTCATTGGTGCATAAACAACAATAAAAGAAAAGGAAAAAGAAAAAACCTGTAAGAAATTATAGGTGGATATATAACAGTAAAAAGAAAAGGAAAATACTTCTGTGAGAAGTAAAGGAGTCAAATAAACAAATTGGCAAAACAATGTTTACTGTCAAATAAATATAGTGTATTGGGGCAGTGTAGGCATGAAGGTGAACAGTACCTTTCAGTGCAGGGATGATCAGTCTGTACTTTGTTGGGGGGGGGGCGTTAAATGGGGGTCTCTGGCATTATTTATCAGATGGACTAAAACCTCAAGGCACGCTTGGCTTTGTGTCTTGAGGTTTTAGTCCTGATGGACACCAGTCGTCTGCCAGAGGGTCGGGTAACAATAAGTTTGTGTCCTGGCCACTATCTTCCTTGCTCGCCTCAGGGCCCTGGAAGTGTACAGGTCCTGTAGGGATGGCAGGTTGCAGTCAATCACCTTCTCTGCTGTGTGGATGATACACTGCAGTTTGCTCCTGTCCTTAGCAGTAGCAGCAGCATACCAGACGGTGATGGAGGAGGAGATGATGGACTCAGTGATAGCAGTGCAGAAGTTCACCATTGTTTTTGGCAGGTTGAACTTCCTTAGCTGCCGCAGAAAGCACATGCTCTCTAAGTGACAGAGCTGACGTTCAGCTCCCACTTGAGGTCCTGGGTGATGGTGATCCCCAGGTAACAGAAGGACTCTACAATGGTGACTGGGTTGGCCAGGATAGTTGGCCAGAACCGAGTTCCTTCCATCCCCGTCACCAAGTTGACCTGCAATGAACCATTGTACATTAAATTGACTTTACTGACGATTTCTGATCCCTTTGAAAAGTGATCCCTTTGAAAAATGATTAAATTACATGTATTTGTATCGAGTTCGGCAATGATTTTAGCAGCTAAAAATGGCTCAGGTAAAGTCTGCGCCTGAATTTTTCCTACCAACAAGGAACAGGCAGCATTCTGGTTCACGAACCAAATTTTGCACAGTTTCATCGTAATCTAAAAGATTTCTTAACCTGAAATGTTGGCTCCCCCGTGGGAACATCATATATATATATATATATATATATATATATATAGACACACACACATACTCTCATTTGTGAAAACCAGGCTTTTATACCTAGCCTGAGTGAGTTTTTCTATGTGGAAGGGATTTTCGTTTTGTTTACACAGCTGCAAGTCAAGTCTGGGTGAATGTGTTGGTGCTGTGCTTTGTCGCATCCACAACACCCCAGAACGTCTTGGAACCTGGGTGGCAACTACCCAGGCAGACTACTGGTCCATTCCCACATCTACCATATATCTGCTGTAGCCAGGTTAAATGTTGACGTCCGCTTGGCCTTCTCCAGCTACTGGGGTCCTCCACCATCAATTTGCATCCCGTCGTCACCTTAGGTCACTAGTTAGCATCCAAGTCCTACAACCATACAGCAAGACAGGGAGCTCCAGGACCCTAAAGACTCACACCTTCGTTTAACTGCATAGATATCAGTATCGCCAAACACTTCTGTCCATTGACCTCAGGACTCCACAAGCTCTTCCCAAGTGCATCTGGATCTCAAAGGTCGAGGACCCAGAAATATGTACAGTCACTGGCCACTTTATTAGTTACATCTTTTCAATTGCTTAGTTAATCAGTCAATCACATGGCAGCAACTCAATGCATTTGCACATCTAGACTTTTCAACTTCCCGAAGTTCAAACCGAGCATCAGAATGGAGAAGAAAGAGGATTTAAGGGACTTTGAATGTGCCATAGTTGTTGGTGCCAGACAGGCTGGTCTGTGTATTTCAGAAACTGCTGATCTGCTGGGATTTTCATGGACAACGATCGATCTCTAGGGTTTACAGAGAATGGTCTGACGAAGAGAAGATAGCCAGTGAGCGGCAGTTGTGTGGATGAAAAAGCCTTGTTGTTGTCAAAGGATAATGGGCAGACTGGCTGAATGGGCAAATGCGTGATGCCATCATGTCAATATGGACGAACACCTTGTCGAATCTATGCCACAAAGAATTAAGGCAGTCCTGAAGACAAAAGGGGGTTGAACCTGGTACTAGCAAGGTGTACCTAATACAGTGGCCAGTGAGTGTATGTCGTTGTTGAATGGGCAACACAACTACAACCCAAATATAGTATTTCTTCCTCAGGTTTCTTCAGATATTTGAGAGAGAACTCTACTGGAAAAATGCACCAAATTTTGAAGTTCTGAGCAAACATGATACCCTTGAAGCAATGAATAAATTAAATCCAACCACCTGTGGTGCAGGCTCCTCTATCCTCCATAAGAGTTCCATTGAGTACCAATAAGTGTCAGCAGGCATGGGCAGATGAGTTGAATATAGAGTTGAATGAAGTGATTTGGGATGAATGTCTACAGAATGTGCATAGATGTTCAGTCAGTGCTAGACATAATTTGAGTCTTTTCTGTCATTTTTTTTGTAATCAATGTAAAGCTGTGATAAGCATCCTTCACTGTTTTTCTGAGGCCCTTAGGAAAAGTTTGGAACCCAACCCTCTTGTAGCAGTTTTTGGAGCTTACTATTGTAGCTTCTTATCTTTTTTAATAAGTATGAGAAGAAGGCTATTCAATTTGGAATGGTGATGACAAAAAAATTAATCTTGCGTGTATGGCAAATGGACTCAGACTAAGATTTTATGACAATGATTGCGGAGATACTATGACAAGATGTGGAACTCCGTCCTGAGCAGTGTCGCCAGTTACTTTGAAAAGTTACTTCAGTAGCAGCTGCCGACAAATTCTGAGTTAAAATCAGAGTTAAATAGGTTCTTCCAGACATTGTTCAGAAGAACAGCATATTTTGATTAAAAAGTTAATTGGGGAGGGGAAAACATATACAGAAATGCAGAAAATTACAGACTACTCAGCGAAAATGATCTCAAATGCTTTAAAATGGCAACCAAAACAAGAAAGATGTGGAAGAAAATGGAAAATCACCATCTGAATGGATCAAAGAACAGCCAGAATGGCAAAGACTCAGCCAATGATCAGCTCCAGGGTGATCAAAGAAGATCTGACCTTACCTGTGAGTACTGTAGCAATTAGATGACACCTAGACCAGGGGTAGGTAATCATGTGCCATGAAGGGCTGAGACACTGCAGGTTTTCTTTGCCATCAATCACCTCAGCAGGTGATTTCATAAATGATCAGGTGTCTCAGCAGGTGATTTCATTGACGATCATGTTTATGTTCAGGGGAGCAGCTCATCAGCAACCCATCTGCTGAGGTGACTGGTTGCAAGGAAAATCTGCACTGTCCTGGCCCTCGTTGCTCACGCCTGACACAGACCAAGAAGCCCATAGCTTGGCTATGGGCAAAAAGCCCCCGCAAAGTCCCACTGCTGAAAAAAATGATGTGCTGAAGAGGTCACAATTTGCCAAAGAACAAATTGACTGGCCTAAAGAGAAATGGTGCAACATCTAGTTGACTGATGAAAACAAGATTGTTCTTTTTGTGTCTAGGGGCCAGACAGTTTGTCAGGCAACCACCAAAAACTGAATTCAAGCCACAGTACACTGTGAAACAGTGAAGCATTGTGTAGTAAGCATCATGATACTGGGATGTTTCTCATATTATGGTGCATCCGTAAAGTATTCACAGCGCTTTACTTTTTCCACATTTTGTTATGTTACAGCCTTATTCCAAAACGGATGAAATTATTTTTTTCCTCAAAGTTCGACACACCCCATAATGACAATGTGAAATAATGTTTTTGTTTTTTGTGTTTTTTTTTTTTTTTTAGGTTTTTGCAAATTTATTAAAAATTTAAAAAAAAAAGAAAAAAAAAAGGTATCACTCGTACATAAGTATTCTCAGCCTTTGACATGAAGCTCAAAATTGAGCTCAGGTGAAATGGTAAATGGACTGCATTTATATAGCGCTTTTCCATCTACATCAGATGCTCAAAGCGCTTTACAAACAATGCCTTACATTCACCCTGATGTGAGGGTGCTGCCATACAAGGCACTCACTACACACCGGGAGCAATAGGAATAGCAAAAGGTGCCTCCTCTTTCAACTGATCATCCTTGAGATGTTTCTACAGCTTAAATGGAGTCCAACTGGGGTAAATTCAGTTAACTGGACATGATTTGGAAAGGCACACAGCTGTCTACATATAAGATCCCACAGTTGACAGTGCATGTCAGAGCACAAACCAAGTATAAAGTCAAAGGAATTGTCTGTAGGTCTCTGAGACAGGATTGTTTCGAGGAACAAATCTGGGGAAGGGTACAGAAACATTTCTGTTGCTTTGAAGGTCCCATTGAGCACAGTGACTATCATCATCTGTAAATGGAAGAAGATCAGATCCATTAGGACTCTTCCTAGAGCTGGCCACCTGTCTAAACTGAGTTATTTCTGGAGAAGGGCCTTAGTCAGGGAGGTGACCAAGAATCCGATGGTCACTCCGTCAGAGCTCCAGCATTCATCTGTGGAGAGAGGAGAACCTTCCAGAATGGCAACCATCTCTGCAGAAATCCACCAATCAAGTCTGTATGGTAGAGTGACCAGACAGAAGCTCAGACCTGAAACCAACTGAACATCTTTGGAGAGATCTGAAAATGGTTGTGCACCGACGCTCACCATCTAACCTGATGAAGCTTGAGAGGCGCTGCAAAGAGGAATGAATAGAACTGCCCAAAGATAGGTGCACCAAGCTTGTGGCATCATATACAGGAAGACCTGAGGCTGTAATTGCTGCCAAAGGTGCATCAACAAAGTATTGAGCCAAGGGTGTAAATACAGTTGTATGCAAAAGTTAAGGCACCCCTGATGATTTCTCCGATTTTCCTCTATAAATCATTGGTTGTTTGGATCACCAATTTCAGTTACATATATCATATAGCAGACAAACAGTGATATTTGAGAAATGAAGTTTCTAGGATTTACAGAAAGTGTGCAATAAATAACTGGACCCCCTTTTACCTTATTTTATACCCCCAGTTTCTAATCTTGGTGTAAAGCTTGACAGTGTTTTTAAATTGAACCAACAGATTAACTCTGTTGTAAAAACCGGTTTTATCATCTGAAGCTTTTATCCAAGATTAAATCTATTCTTTTAGTGATTTTGAACGAGTGATTCATGCTTTTATTTCCACACGTTTGGACTACTGCAATTTATTTTGATGTTAACCAGGCTTCCCTGGCGTGCTTGCAGTTGGTCCAAAACGCTGCTGCTCACCTCTTAACAGGCATTAGAAAACATGAACACATCACCCCGATCCTTGCTTCTCTTCACTGGCTTCCAGACCATTTTAGAATATATTTTAAAATTTTATTGGTTGTTTTTGAAGCACTAATCGGATCAGCTCCACAATATATTTCAGATCTCTTAAATGTTTACACTTCCTCATGATCTCTTAGGTCAGCAGATCAGCTCCTCCTTATCGTCCCTAACAGCAATTTAAAAACACGAGGAGATCGAGCCTTTTCTGTGGCAGCCCCCAAATTGTGGAATGAGCTACCACTAAAAATAAGGTTGTCCCCCACCCTACCTACTTTTAAATCACATCTTAAAACTTATTTTTATTCATTGGCTTTTAACTGATCATAGAGTTGTGTGACCTGTTTTTTGTTTGTCTTTTTGTGTCACCTCTGTTCTTGCGTATATATCACTGTGCAGCACTTTGATCAACTTTTATGTTTTTTGAAATGTGCTATATAAATAAAGTGGATTGGATTTAAACAAAATTGGGCAGGTGCATAAATTTAGGCACCCTGTCATTTTATTGATTTGAATACATTTAGCACTAATTACTGGAACACGAAATTGGTTTGGTAAGCTCATTGATCCTTGACCTTCTTACACAGGTGAATCCAATCATGAGAAAGGGTATTTAAGGTGGTCATTTGAAAAAGTTTCCCCTCTTTCCATCTCTTCTAATGAGTGGCAACATGGGAGCCTCTAAACAACTCTCAAATGACCTGAAAATAAAGATTGTTCAACATCATGGTTTAGGGGAAGGATACAAAAAGCTATCTGAGAGATTTCAGCTGTCGGTTTCCACTGTGAGGAACATAGTGAGGAAATGGAAGACTGCAGGCACAGTACTAGTTAAGGCCCGAAGTGGCAGGCCAAGAAAAATCTCAGATAAGCTGAAGCGAAGGATGGTGAGAACAGTAATAGTCAACCGACAGACCTGCTCCAAAGACCTACAACACGATCTTGCTGCTGATAGTGTCTGTGCATCGTTCAAATATGCAGCGCACTTTGCACAAAGAGATGCTGTAATGCAGAGGAAGCCTTTTCTGTGTACACGCCACAAACAGTCACTTGAGGTATGCTAAAGCACATTTGGACAAGCCAGTTTCATTTTGGAATAAGGTGCTGTGGACTGATGAAACTGAGTTATTTGGACATAACAAGGGGTGGCATGCATGGCTGAAAAATAACACAGCATTCCAAGAAAAACCCTTGCCAGCTACAGTAAAATTTGGAGGTGGTTCCATCATGCTGTGGGGCTGTGTGGCCAGTGCAGGTACTGGGAATCTTGTTAAAGTTGAGGTTCACATGGATTCTAGTCACCTTTGGCAGCAAATACAGCTTCAAGTATTTTTGAATATAATACAAGCTTTACGCACTTATCTTTGGGCAATTTTTCCCATTCTTCTTTGCAGCACCTCTCAAGCTCCATCAACGTGGAAGGGAAGCATCGATGCAGAGCCATTTTTAGATCTCTCCAGAGATGTTCATTTGGATTCAGGTCTGGGCTCTGGCTGGACAACTCAAGGACATTCACAGAGTTGTCCTGAAACCACTCCTTTGATATCTTGGCTGTGTGCTTAGGGGTCATTGTCCTGCTGAAAGATTAACATTCGCCCCAGTCTGAGGTCAAGAGCACTCTGGAGCAGGTTTATATCCAGGATGTCTCTGTACATTGCTGCATTCATCTTTCCCTCAGTCCTGACTAGTCTCCCAGTTCCTGCTGCTGAAATACATCCCCACAGCATGATGCTGCCACCACGTTTCACTGTAGCGATGGTGCCTGGTTTCCTCCAAACATGATGCCTGGCATTCACACCAAAGAGTTCAATCTTTGTCTCATCAGACCAGAGAATTTTGTTTCTGGTGGTCTGAGAGTCCTTCAAGTGTATTTTGAAAAACTCCAGATGGGCTGCCATGTGACTTTTACAAGGAGTGGCTTCTGTCTGGCCATTCTACCATGGAGGGCTGATTGGTAGATTGCTACAGAGATGGTTGTCCTTCTAGAAGGTTCTCCTCTCTCCACACAGGAATGCTGGAGATCTGACAGATAGACCATCAGGTTCTTGGTCACCTCCCTGACTAAGGCCCTTCTCACCCAATCATTCATTTTAGACAGCCAGCCATCTCTTGTAAGAGTCCTGGTGGATCCCAATATTTTCCATTTACAGATGATGGAGGCCACTGTGCTCATTGGGACCTCCAA
Source organism: Thalassophryne amazonica (assembly GCF_902500255.1). NCBI lineage: Eukaryota > Metazoa > Chordata > Actinopteri > Batrachoidiformes > Batrachoididae > Thalassophryne > Thalassophryne amazonica. Next base: position 76,342,963 of record NC_047105.1, on the reverse strand, counting down.
AGCAGCAGAAATGTTTGTTCCCTTCCCTGATTTGTTCCTCGAGACAATCCTGTCTCGGAGGTCTTCAGACAATTCCTTTTATTTCATGCTTGGTTTGTGCTCTGATATGCACTGTCAACTGTGAGACCTTATATGTAGACAGCTGTGTACCTTTACAAATCATGTCCAATCAACTGAAATTACCCCAGGTGGACTCCAATTAAGTTGCAGAAACATCTCAAGGACGATCAGTGGAAACAGGATGCACCTGAGCTCAATTTAGAGCTTCATGACAAACGCTGTAAATGCTTATATGAGATTTTTTTTTATTTTTATAATAACTTACAAAAATAAACAAAAATAAATTCACATTGAGGAAAAAATTAATTGAATCAATTTTGAAATAAAGCTCTAACATAAAATGTGAAAAAGTTAAGCACTGTGAATACTTTCTGGATGCACTGCATATGCGCGAGTGTATATATATATATATATATATTTATATTAGGGTTATGACAAATCTCAAATTTATTAGCCTGGGGTTATAAATTATGAACTTTTACCTAAAACTCACAAAAATGTCTTTGGTTTTGCCCGACCTTGAAAAAACCTCCCGCACCTAAGACAGTATATATATTTCACATTAAAACACAAAGCGGCTCAAACACTTTTTATTATAACATGTCAGTTTTACATACAGTACACGAGTACATGAAAATGAGTACATATAGCATTTGTAGTGTTTTTAATAGTGTTTCAGATTTGTGTATTAGTGTTAATAAATTTGCTGTTAAGATATGTCTGTTCTGCAAGTGGAACGAACCTCCTCCATCAACTTTACAGCTTTCTCAGCTACTATGCTGGAGCGAGGCACATCAAGCACTGATGGTTCCTTTTTCCAGTGAGAAGCATTTCACTGCTTTGGGACACTTAAGTTTGGATATTGCTGACAGCAGGTCTTCATAATCCGTCTCTGAATAGTGTTTGTTTGAAAACAAGGCCCGCGACCATGTAGTTGCAATGAAATCACAAGTTACCCTCAGCTGTTCTCACCAATTTGGAAGAAGGAATAATGCAATAAGTGTAAAAAAAAGTTCCACCTGGCACTGTGAAGTGATGGCAGCTTGTGCCATTTGATGCAAGGCCATTTTTCCTGTTTTGTAAAACTTGTATGCTTCACAAAGCTCAAAAAGGAATTTAAAATCATCTCTCCAGCCAAGGTTCTCATACTCTGGTATCACTTCTGTGCCCAAGTATGCATTTTGCAAATCATCATACTGTTCCAAAATCTCATCAATAAACTCGTAGTTAATGTTAGGTGACCGTATCGGAAAAAAGAAGTTCAACACATGTCGCAGAACAAGATCAAGAATGTGGTGCTGGCAGCCGATGTATTGAGGGTTCATTGAATCCCTTGTCTCTAAATGTTCTCTGAAGCCTGGCTACAACACCATTTTTGCAACCAGTATTGACTGCTGTTGTGTCACAGATGATCATCTGAATACTGTTCCATGCATTGTACTCATCAAGCAGGTCCTGTAGTGGTATATAGATGTCTGCAGCGGTTCCACTGACACAAGCCAAAATGCCAAGTTGTAATGTTCTTCTGTCATTTTTCAAGCACACAACTTGGTATTCTTACCATCAAACTGCAAACAAAATTTCTCTTCAGAGAAAAGTTCCACAAGGTTCTGCATCTCTGATTGTTCGACGCCAGACTGCAGACTGTGATGGTGTTGGGACACTAACTCCATCTTAAGCCAGACTTTGAAGCACCTGTGGTGCTTTTCTGGTTGACAGAGTGTTTAGACACCAGTTTGACAGCAGACTTTGTTGAGTGGCGTGTTCAATTTAATCTATTTTACCTTTAATTTTTCTTTTAATTATTGTTTATTAATATATTTTAGCAATATTTATTTGTATATATTTTCTTGTTATTTTTTGATACTTGTTAATTCTTTTCTTGTTACTTTATTTTTTAAATAGTATTATGTAAACTCATGTATTTTTAAAAGCGATGTGGCGCAAGGTGTAGGAGGTTTTTTCAAGATCTAATGCAATAAACTTCAAAAAAATGATCTATGGGTAAAAGTTCATCAAATGCAACATCAGGAAAATGAAAGTTTTGAAAAAAGTTTTGTAGTCATAACCCACACCCACATATATATATGAAAACGTCCTTGGAACAGATAGTGTACTGAACATACATAAGAAGCAGCTGTTTTTTTTTTTTCTTCCCTCGAACAGCCCATGGGAAAAGACGAAAAACTTCACTTAGTGGAGTATTTGCATTGAATGATTTGAATAAAACAAAAAAGTGTGAAAACAGAACAAGCAAATTTCAGTTTCAATGCCAAAGCATAAACGGAAAGATGCAGTTTTATTTACAATCCTCTGCTACCTGTTGAATACACCACGTAAACAAGTCTTAAACACTATAAATTTATAGTTGACAAAATTTTGGTGTGAGATTAAATAATTAGGATGTAGATTGAACATTTAAAAGAACTACCAATAACTTTGCACAGTAGAGGTAGTTTTTATTTCTAGTACCAAAGACTGAAATAGAGTTGTATACATTTATTCTGCTTAGCACATATCCATAGTATCACTTCTCTAGTCATAGATATTATAATTGTTTAAGCTCGACTGTTGTTTTTGTTAAGGTGCCCTGACACTTACATGCACTTTGTTGTGAGGATCCCACCCGCTTTGTTCCACTGGATGCCCCGTGTTATGCACTGGAAGCTGCATATATAAAATAATTATTTCGTAGTGGATTAATCATTTTCTCTTCAAGTTGGCTGTTTAAAACGCCTCTAATCGCTTTCGGAATCAGAGGGCTATTCCAGCTGGAGCTTTTCTCTCTCTCGTGCATACACATAATGAAGTGGACAACATATATGGTACAGTCTAAAAAGGTAATTATTTGTAATGTTTATATTGTAGTAGCTTGGTAAAACAGTTGCACGTTGATTCCTTCTAACGAGCAGCTGTAAAAGTATGTTTATGATAGGTTTAACATCTTGTTAATCGTTCAGATGAGCTGCGCTGTGATGCGGTGCGCTGACGCAATCACTTCACTCACACGCAGTGTTTTTGAATCGTTTGTGCAATGTTCACTTGAAATTTACGTAATTGATGCGTGAAGGATATTTTGAACATTTAAAAATTTTTCTTTGCGCACGTGCACAAAGCTGTGCACAGTTTACAACGGTTTACAATGAGTTTGAGACTAGTTTACTCTTGTGCACGGCCGAGTGCACGGATCAAAAACCATGCAAGTGTCAGGGCACCTTTATTTTTTTTTGTAATTTTTTTATTTTTAAGTTTTCAAATATACGAAAACAGAGGGGAAAAAAAAAACAAAAAAATGGGGAAGAGTGCTGTTACATTTGGTCAGAAAATGAATAATTAGTATTCATTGATAAAAATATTGTTCAAATAAAGTCCGATCTTGTATATTTCACATATTCTGTCCACTTTGTCCATGTTTCGTAAAAAGAGTCTCTTTGGTTCCGAATGATGGAGGATAGTTTTTCCATCTCGTAGATATCGTGGACTATTTCTATCCATTCTTCCACCGAAGGAGGGTCTGCCTTCAACCATTTTCTTGTGATGGCTTTTTTACTTGCTATTAATAGGACTGCCAATAATTTTGTTTCATCCCTTCTCCAATTCTGAACATTTACATCTCCCAAATATAAGCATTCAAATGTAAACGACACTTTAGACCCAAAAACATAATTTACATGATTACAAATCTGTGACCAGTATGATCTGAGAATACTGCAATCCCAAAAAATGTGATAGTGGTTGGCCCCAGAGGAGCCACAGAGCCTCCAACATGAATCCCCACTCCCTCTGTGTCTTTTTTGAACAGGTGTGGTAAAGAACCTCGTAATACTCTTCCATCCAAACTCTCGCCATGTATTAGATCCTGTGGTCTTCCACGGAAGATGACAAATCTTTTCCCAACTTTCAATTTAAATATTCAGATTTCCCTCAATTTCCCATTTTTTCTTAATGTACTCTGTTACCTTCTTAACTGAATTGCTTTATACAAATTAGATATTATATTGTTCATAGAAATTGATTTTGTTAGAGTTAAAAAGGTGTGTATAAATCCTAATTTACTGTTTTCCCATAAGACTTTGATACTTTGATCGAAATGATGTCGGATTTGTAAATATCTATAAAAGTCATCTTGACTAAGACCATTTTTTTCCTTCAGTTTTTCAAAGCTCATGAACACCCATTGTGGATGAAAGAGTAGTACGAAATTAGACCCTTTGAGATCCAAGTTTTAAACCTGTTATCTTGAGTATTTGGCAAAAAGTCTGAATCATACACTATCCATCTTAATATCCCAGAGATTTTCTCCAGTTTACAAATTTTTAGTACCCCATCCCAACATTTCAGCATAGATTCGTACATAAAATCCTTCATGGTGTTAAATTTGTTTCTTAATTTTTTATCTGACAATATTGCCATAATTGGTATTTTTTCTGTTTCTACCCTTTCAGCTTCCTTCCAGCTGGCTGAGTAGGTTGGGGAACCTAAAACATATCAGAGGTCTAAGTTGGGCCGCATAGTAATATTCTTGAAGGCAAGGTAGCCCGAGTCCACCTTTCTCCATCAACTGTAGTGTGTCAGGGCACCTTTAGTCTGGCCACTCATCTCCAGCTAGCAGTTAACTGCAAGACTGCTCTCTGACTGCTTGTAAGTACTAGTATTTAAAATGAATTTAACAATCCTAAAGGTGAAAAGGGTTTAGTTTTTTACTCTCCAAAAAAACTAATTGTGGGGTAGAAGACTGTATATCCTGTTTGCCTTGCACTTACTACTGATACACAGGGCTTGCAAATGCCAAAGTTTTACATTTATATGAAATGTTATATTGAGAATGCCACCTGTGTGAACCGGATGAGTATTCGAGAACCAAAGGCAACTTAACAACAGGTTTACAGATGTGGAAAAAAAATTTATTACAATAATTTCCCCCAAGATTAACCATTAATAAATATTTATGTTTTCATTTCAGTGAAACATATGCTTTATCACTTTCGACACAGGACATTACACAAATTCAAGAGTACACACTGTTTTAGTCTTTGTAATAAAGCTCAAATAACTTTATCTAGAAAAGGAGTCTTAAACAGCAGTTGATACAAATCTATCAATGAAGTTCTAAGTTTAATAATGATTTGATTGTGTATGGCAGGAAAAAAGTGAACATCTGGAAATCCTTGAAGCTCCATTGACTTAAGATAGGCCATTTTATTTAAAAAACATTTCCATTGGCCTAAGGCACAGGAATACTAAATGTTTATAGCAAACATAGCATTTAAAACCCCATATGGAGATTTAAATGTTTAAATTTAATAATATACACTAAGGTGCATTTAACATTTACACCTCTCATTGCATCTGAAATCTAGCATGAAAAGAAAGAGGTTCACAAAACACAAGATTATCTCCAGATCTGTACACTGTTTGTTTGTTTAGCCCACTCCTATTCCAGGAATAACTCACGGTATTGTTGTACTGAACATTGACAGCACAATTATTTAAATTTCAACATATTTAAAAGCATGTCTTCTAAGATGATGTGAAACAAAATATTTTTGTTGCACAGCTACTATAATGTTTTAATTTTTTGTGCTATTAAAAAAAAAAAAAAAAAAAAAAAAAAAAATCACTGAACCAAAACAGATGGGGCACGGTGGGGAGGGAATTAAATAAATTTAAATAAATAAAAATCCAGACATACCAATGGGTCATAGTTATAATTGTAATGAAAAGGTTACTTTTAAACCTGTTGAGGTGTTTTACCTTCATCACTTAGTTCTTTGAGATTTTACAAGATTGGTTGGGCTTTTGCTCTGTTGCAGTTGCAGGTTAAAATGGCCCTCTGGCTTTTGAGAGAAAGCAACAAAATCATTGTCAGCACATTTAAAAACAACAATAACAAAAACAACAAAAAGTCTGTTAACATAAATACACACTTTGTGATTATTGTTTTCTCCTGAAAGAAAAGGGTGTATGTAGTCCCTAATCCTCCTAGATGGTCCTGGTTTTACACAATAGTCCTGGAAGTCAGTATATTTATCTGCCAACCGACAAACAAAAAAGTGAACAAGAAAAAAAAATTACAGTAGGTACACTCTGCTCCACCACAAATAATACTTTATGTACCCTTTGTGCAATGGTAACAAACGATGGAGAACTTACATCTTGGAAGGGATCATTGGTTATAGAAGCACACAATGTTTTTTTAGTGACTTCAAGCTTTATAATTTCAAGAAGTAGTGCCTGTTGTAGATTCCCTCGATACTTCATTGGCCAATTAATGCTACTTTATTGGAGCCAAAACACAGAACATCAAAAACCCAAAGATGATTTGATTAAATCAGTACAGAGGGAGCAATAAGTGACCATGATGAATTCCAGCAGCATTTTAAGTGCGTGTGTATTTGTAGGGTTATAAAGAAAAGCAAGTCAGTTTGCCTCTCAGAGAAGAGAGTCATCTGTGCATCCCCCCTCTAGGCCGTAACGGAACTCCTGCAGGTTGGAAACCCCGTAGAAATGGATGAACGCTGCTGCTACCACCAGAACATGAAAAATCTGATGAGAATGGAACTAGAAAGCAGGACAGAGATGCATTTATATAAGCCACAGTCAATATGTTCACAGGTACTCATGAAGGAAATACAAATTGTAGAATGTTTAGTACAGCTCACGCCCCAACTTTACAGGATGTATTTTCTAGCATATTGCATTAAATACGCACCCAGATGTCACACTTGCCAGGGAAGTAGCGTTCAGGGATCCTGGCTGCATACAGACCAGCACCAGTGATATACATGGCACCCATCAGGTAGAACCAACCCATCTGGCCTACTGTGGTGGCCTTAACAAAACCCTCCTCAATAGTGAAGTGCATGGTGGGGACAATGCCACTTAGTCCTAAGCCCATGAACACACCTAAGAGAAACATGGTATTAGGTTACTTGGTGTAGTTTAGAACCAGCCTGAGCTTGCATAAAAATCTTTATCATAACAGAAAAAATATTATGTGGCGATCAGTTTTCAGATGTGCAACAGCCTGCAAGAAAAATCAGCACCAAGTCCCTTTATCTGCTACTATGTTTTGCACATGGGGTCGCCACAACAAACCCGAGGTGGATCCGCATGTTGAATTGGCACAAATTTTATGCAGATGACCTTCCAGACGCAACTCTACATAAAAAAAATGTGGCAGAGGTGGGGTTTGAAACGGGAGCTTTCCGCACTCAAATCAAGCGCACTAACCACTTGGCCACCACCCCTCAACAAAAATCAGCAACACTGCTCACAAAATATAAAATTTAAAATTCCATTATCATGCAAAATGAAGTGCAAAATTTTCTATGCAGTGATTTGGTTGTGATAAAATATGTTTTAGCAGTTTAATTAAGAATATCTTCAGCACAAAATGTGACACTTCAAATTACAATCACTACTCCAAAGTAGGGATGCACCGATCCACAATTTTTCACTTCCGATCCCAATACCTGAATTTGGATATCTGCCAATACCAATACTTGTCCGAGCCAATACCAGAGCTCTATTTGCTTTAATGTTATTATTATCATTATTGTTGATTTTATGTGAGGATTTTCTTAAAAAGGAGACCTGAAAGTTGAGCTACAATTTGCCAGAAGGTGCATCTAAGATGAAAGCCTAGATTTGATGTTTTGGTGAAAGAATTATGTACTTTTATTTTTTAAAGACTTTTATAGCCTTATTTTTATAGACAAAGAGAAAAGACAGCACTCTGTCTCTCTTTCTCTCTGTCTCTCGCTCACTTTCTCTCTTCCTCCGTCTCTCTTTCTTCTTCTCTCGCTGTTTGTGCTGCACAAACTTCTCACTTTTGGGAAAAGCAAAGCTTTTCAACTGTAAAAAAAAATGTATCATCACCGACACTCAAGCGCAGGGTTTTAATGGAGACCTTGTCCCTTTCAGTGGACAGAATCTCTGTCTGCTGTCATCCTCGGCTGCACACTGAGCTGGTGTTTTACAGCCTCAGGACAGTGAAGCAGCTAACTTTTTAGCACACACTTTCAGCGACAATTCAGTTAATTTTTCAGAAAATCCGTGCTCGACGAACAGACAATTTGAACGTGAGAGCCGCAACTAACCACAGCTAGTACATTGCGGAAGAGAGCGCTCTCAAACAGCCCGGCTTCAAAAACCTCCCCCTCCCCTCCTCCTGCTCGGCAGTAAACAAGCAGAGAGCAACAAACAGCAGTTGCGAGGATTCACAGTGGCTCTTCTCCAGTACTGGAAAATGTCACAGGTTGGATCTGTATTTTCCTATATGTGCACGCGCTTTGGAGTAGGGATGGGACCAATCCTATCTCGGATCGGTATCGGGTTAAGATACTTACGTAATTCACATATCGGAAAATACCGATCTCTCACACACACACAAAGTTATATAAAATACTGTATCAAAGTGAATATTACGTTAAACTGTGAAGCACCTGCTCTTGTGGGCCTGTGACGAGGTGTAGAGAATCGGTCCCACTGGGCCACTATGATGGCAGCAATGCCAAGAACACATACAATGGTGAGGTAGATAAGTCGAGGCTGAGGGGAACAATAGAATGAGTAGTACAGCCAGGGCACGAAGGAGCCCATGATCAGTAGAGCGATACCCGAGTAGTCGAGCCTGAGCAGAGAGGAAGACACAATTATAAACCATTTGTGTGTATATGTACACACATATTTACTGACCAGTTTAGATTTTATACCTAGTGCCCACACAGCACATGCACTATATGACAGACAGGGTAACCCGTGTATTTTAATGCAGTGGCACTGCTGTTGTAACACAAACAACAACAAAAAACATTCAACCTAGAATGGCAAGCAGAGTGTCAATTACTGTCAGGTTGCATATAGGAGCATGCCTTGGTGCTGCATGCACCATACTACAAAACTCCCCAAGGTTTGAGTTGGAGACCAGGCAGATGTTGTCCATCCCCAGGCCAAGGTTTTACATCCTCAGTTATACATGAAAATTAAAGAAATAAAATAAAAACCTAGTAATAAAGTGCAGTGACATGGTGGGCAATTCTACGGTAATGGAATTACAATCTGAGCTAATCTGTCATGGTTAGATGCCATATGTCCAGATTTTGCTGCTGTTATAATTCCGTTGCCATAGAATTGCTCTGGTTTAAAATGGCAACAGACATGGCAATCTACAAATAGTTCTCTGGAAGGGAATTTTTTTATATATATTTTTTTGTTTCATCTTAAAGTTGGTCAGTGAAGCCTTACTTGGAGAAGGTGCGAGACACTTTCTCAGAGTGGCAGTAAACGGTATGAAAAAGCCATGAGAAGCTGAGACAGAGCACAGCTCCAAGGAAGAACATCCCAAACACAACTTTTTCTTGCAGAGGAGCCATAAAATACATGTTGGGCCGCAGCATGGTTAGTGTGCCGAGACAAAGGAATAAGATCAGCCCTGAAAGAGATAAAACAGCTTCAACACATTGCTTGACTTGTTTCTGATATCCATCTCACAGTTCAGAAAAGAATTGCTGTCAAGAACATTAAAACAACATATAAAACTGAAAGGACAAGGTGTAAAAACAGAAATTACAGCTAAAAAGGCTCACAAGTCATTTCATTCTCACCTAAAAGATGAGTCCAAATGTTTCCTGTTTCAGTGTGAATTCTAAAGATGCTTCCAAAACAAGCCCGGAAGGACGGCATAGGAGGCCGATGTCCATGTAAGAGGTAATCATTGTCCTTTAGCCATTCTGGCAGAACATGAAAGGGGATGACCCTCCAACGGCCCTCCCAAACCTAAAAACAAGAGTAGTGTTTAATCATATCAGCCTGAGTTCACCATCAACTGTGTAGCTCTCAAGATGACACACCATCAAGAGTATCTTTCAATTTAACTTTTTTGTCCACCACAGAGGACCTAATGAATGGGCTGGGTCACAGGATACAGTATCTACGATAATAGTAACTGTTGGCTTAATTTATTTCGAACATTAAAAAAAATACAACGTATATGTAACAAAAGCAACATACAAAATAATAAATAACAGACTGTCAATGAGTAACATAACATTTCATGTCACTCCAAACATCAAGATGGAATGCTCCTACTTCATTCTATATTATGACACCTAAATAGATCACTGCCATTTGACTGGTGGATTGTATGTCACAACATTCATTATTTGCCCCATTGTATGAGTGATGTCACAAGCATGCATTTTTCTCCCATGCATTTTGCTATATTTCATGGCTCCATTGACCTTTCGTAAAAATGTTTCCATAATACGAGGAAGCTAAATCCAGCAGTCGCAGTGTTCTGTTTCCCCACACACCCCTGTACACACCTACACATAGACCACATACTGTATACTGTAGTCAGTTAAGCTCCTTGCCCCTCTACACACACACACACACACACACACACGTGTCATTTTCCTACAGTCACGCATCCTCCCCCCCCACCCCGCAGAGGCTCTCGGTGCTGCACTTCACGATACTTTTTGCCAACGTCGGACACTTAATTTATTGTGTCGTTACATTACATACATACATCCCCTGTATATATTTATTTATTTGACTGATTGCAGAGAACTTCCCAAAGGAATTTTGTTATGTGTAGGCATAATGACAATAAAGAACTCCATCTATCTACCTATGGGTAGTACAGAGTAGACAGCATTCGAAAGGCATTTGCAAGGGAATTTGCAAAATTTTGTGAAACGTGTGCAGAGGTTTGCAGTCTCCTTGCATGAGCTACAGAGTGTTGCTCTCTTGGTGGGTTATCTTTGAACTGTTCAAAGATTTTGCAGTGACAAATTTTCGAGGAGGGCTTCCAGAGAATCCCGGAGCCCAAGGAGAGGAGGATCTTATCAGTGGATGATCATATACAGGTCATTCCTGGGAGGAGGACAGTGAATCCAGCAGGGACAATAATACTGACAGCAGCACGGTGGCTTAGTGGTTAGCACTGTTGGTCATGGGATCGATTCCCAACTGTGGCCTTTCTGTGTGGAGTTTGCATGTTCTTCCCGTGTTTGCATGGGTTTCCTCCGGGTGCTCCTGCTTCCTCCAACATCTAAAGACATAAAGATGAAGTGAACTGGAAACTTAAAAAAAAATTGTCCAGGTCTCCCTTGTAAAAGAGATCTCAATCTCAATGGGACTGACCTGGTTAAATAAAGGTTAAATTACAATTAAATTTGACAAGATGCAGCAACCTGTCACGCTCCTGGACATCAATCTGCAAGATTGTGAGTGTGACGTCCACACTTTTCCTCCTTTTTTTTTTCCTCCGTGGAGCCACACTAGACTTTTTTTAGTGATCATTTTATAATTCATGTTATTTTATTGTTATTTATAGTGCTTTGCCTTCAGTGGCCACAGTCTGAGGTATTTCCACAGCCTCTGAAAAGAGGCTGTGGAAATACATTTCAGCCCCCTGACTAGCACTCAACATCCATGAGAGTGCCACTGCCATTCACAAGCAAATCCTTGCACCTGTGAAGGCTGCATGGATGGTGCTCGATATTCGCAAGCTGCGCGGCATTCAAGCGCCACTCACACTATGCATATGGACTACTCGTGATTTTTGGCCCCATTTTCACCACCAGGCTGTGCCACATTCAGGCAACAAGCAGTAACGTCGTTAGTATCAATTCGGTGAGATTCACCTGTTTTGTTGTGATTTTTTTTTTGCCTCCATGTGCTCTCCAAAAGTGATGCCCAAAGAGAGACTACCCAAAGCTGCTCAGCAGTGTTCGCTGAGGTCAGGGATGTGTCTGGGAGCTACCTACCGGCTGGAGCACCCTTCTCAGTCCCAGTGCCCTCTGATTCATACTCCTCGTTAAATGGTATGCTCCATATTTCAAATTATACAAATATTTTTATCACTGCACTCAAACAATTATTTGTACACTAACTCATCAAAAATCAATCAGCAACATTAACCTGATTTCATATTCATCCTCACAATACGGCAGCGCAGTCTCGTTTGAACCCTGCGTTATATCAGGGGATTTGACCACTTATGGGGACAGCCGCTGCCGTTGAGCAATAAATACACACAGAGTATAACTTCATATGGAAAAATGGTGTACCATTTTGTTTTTGGCTGCAATCACTGAAGCAGTCGCGAAAAGTGTTTTTTTTTTCCGGTTCCTGGTGGAGAAGGAAAAACAAGGCAAATGGGAGATGTCATGTTTGCTTGTAATTTGCCCCAAAACTCAGAGAAAGCGCCGTGTTTATGTCCCCGGAAGTAGAGAAATTACATCATATGCATCATATTTTACCCATTTAGTGCCCGCCCTCAAACAAGACTGCGCTGCCCAATTACACCACTTTGTCCATCCTTTTCATACCTTAAAAATGCAATTATAAAAATCCTACTACTAACGTTAAGACTGAAAATAATTAACCATGTTACTATTATTATTACATTCCCATTTCCTCATTTCTATTTCTCACAACAGCAATTTCTTTCTATATTCCCTAATAATTGCACACACACACACACAAAAAAAATCACATACTTTTAAGATTAGTTAAAACATGGTATGGTTTCAAACATAACACCCTTCTTAAGTTCTAACCTCCATCTCTCTCCAAAAATCATGTATTTTTATGCTGGTCAGAAGTAAATCATTTATTGGTTTATTGGTAAATAATGTGTAGCTTTGGAAGTCCCCAAATTGCTGTTTCAGTGCACATGATTTTAAGAACAGACTTAATGTGTTCTTGATGTTGCAATGGTTGCAGGCTGCATTTGCAGGTGTTACCCCAACCCTCTACACAATAATTCAAATATGGCAATAAGAACAAACATGATCCAAAATGTATCTAGTTTTGCCCAGAACTGTAACACACCTGACCAAATTTGCTCATAAATATCCTATATGAGGTTTCAAAAACTTTGGACAACTTGAAAAATACTGCAGATGTGGTGAGGGAGACAGCTAGGAAGGTACAGAGTGTGACATATGGACAGCGGAAGGAAGACAAAGAGACTTGGTGGTGGAACAAAGATGTCCAGGAAAGCATAATGAGAAAGAGGTTGGTGATAAAGAATTGAGATAGATGAAGAAAGTAGACAGGAGTACAAGGAGATGTGTTGTAAGACGAAAAGAGAAGTGGCAAAAGCTGCAGAAAAGGCATATTGTGAGCTGTACAAGAAGCTGAATAGTAAGGAAGGAGAAAAGGACTTGCACCAATTGGCCAGACAAAGGGACAGAGATGGAAATGATGTGCAACAGGTTAGCAGGGCTTGAAATAGTATGTGCATGTGCTAGTTGGTGCACGTATTATTCGAGCGGTGCAAGTAATTTTATACTGCACTTGCACTGGTGCAAGTAACTTTATCCAAGTTTCATCAACTATAAGCACCAGTAGAATGGAAAAAAAAATGGAAAAAAAAAAAACACACAAAAAAACAATTTCCAGTGTGTTGTCTTTGTCTTCCCTGCGTTTTATGACTCACACACGGAGCGAGTTGCTGTGATGATTCGTTCGCGTGCATGAAAAAAAAAAAAAAAAAAAAAAAAAAAAAAACTGCCGCTGCTCTTCCCTCAAACTCTGTCATAACCACACCGGACCCGCTTCGAGTTGCTTCCTGTGGTGTCATGATGACACAGGAATATCTGCGTCAGGTGCGCGCAGCAGGGGGCAGAGAGGAGGTGAGAACGCAGCCTGCAGGTTCCCTGCACAGAGAAATCAGAGTGCACAGTTTGGCTGCAGACAGACTGTGCACTCTGACTTCTCTTCTCTTATATTTGTTGTGCTGAGCTGCAGGTCTGTGCTCAGAGTTCTGTTATAGTTTATCTTTCCTCCTTTGACTGCGAGATGCGCATGTGCGAACAAACCGTCTGTGAGTAAACGTGGAGATGTCTGGAGTTATAGTTGATGTGGACATGTCCTGTCTCTGGCAATCAGTCTGTGAGGAGGACTTATGTCCTTTTTTTAACACTGATGAGAGAGTGAGGGGAGAACAAGGAACTAACTGCCTGCAGCCAGACAGTTTTTTTTCTTTCTTTTAATTGTTCATATGTGCGCGTGTGAACAAATCGTCCGTGAGTGGACTGGAGAGGTCCGGACTTTATACTGCATGTGGACATGTCCTGTCTCTGGCAATCAGTCTGTGAGCAGGACATTTATGGATTTTATTTAAACACTTTTGTGAGAGAAGAAGAGCGAGGAGCAACAGCTGCAATCAGCATTTTTTTTTTCTGTGCTCTTTTTTGCGCGTGTAGTTTTTACTGCATTGTATACACGGTATAAAAACAATCCTGCGTGATTTATACTTCAGGAACAATGGAACATGGCAGGAATCATAAACTGCAGTCGGGTAACATTGTCTTGTGAGTGTGTGGCTTCCAGTCATGCTGAGTACCATCCTGTTGCTTTGACTTGCATTGAAACCAGTTAATTTCTGTGTCGAACACAGGACGCAGACGATTTGCTTCGTCCTTTGCATCCCTCGTGCTGTTGTGGCGGCGAGCTGCTTGTCTTGGCACTGAGTTGCTTCCATGCGGCGTCATCATGACGACACACTACACAACTGGAAGCAGCCCTGGTGTGAAAGAGGCTTTACGGGCCCAGAGAGGAAGAGTCTGACACATCAGAGGAGGAGTTTTAAAGTTGATATAAGACTGACTTTTGGTTGTGCAAGTAACTTTTTTGGTGCACGCAATTTTTTTTGTTACTAGAGCCAGTGCAAGTAGGTTAAAAAATGTATTTCGACCCCGGGTTAGTGTGGTAAAAGATGCAGATGGCAATGTAGGAATATTTTGAAGAGTTGATGAATGAAGAAAATAAGAGAAAGAAAAGGCTTGATGATCTGGAGAAAGGAAATCAGGAAGTGAAAGAGATTAGTAAGGATGAAGTGAGGGAAGCTATGGAGAGGACGAAGAGTGGAAAGGCAGTTGGTCCAGATGACGTTCCAGTGGGGGCATAGAAATGTCTAAAAGAGATGGCAGTGGAGTTTCTAACCAGACTGTTTAATAAAATCTTGGAAAGTGAGAGGATGCCTGAGGAGAGGAGATGAAGTGTGCTGGTTCATATTTTTCAGAACAAGGGTGATATGCAGAAGTGGAGTACTACAGAGTCATAATGTTGATCAGCCACAGCATTAAGTTATGGGAACGAGTAGGAGAAGCTAGGGTGAGAAAACAGGTGAAGATCTGTGAGCAGCAATATGGTGTCATTCCAAGAAAGAGCACTACAGATGCAATGTTTGCTCTGGGAATACTGGTGGAGAAGTATAGAGAAGGCCAGAAGGAGTTACATTGTGTGTTTGTGGATTTAGAGAAAGCTTATGACAGGGTGTCAAGAGAAGAGATGTGGTATTGTATGAGGAAGTCTGGAGTGGCAGAGAAGTATGTGAGGGTAGTGTAGGACATGCACAAGGATAGTGTGACAGCAGTGAGATGTGAAGTAGGAATGGCAGACTCATTCAAGGTCGAAGTGGGATTACACCAAGGATCAGCTCCTTTCTTGTTTGCAATAGTGATGGAGAGATTGACAGATGAGCTCAGACAGGAGTCTCCATGGACTATCATGCTTGGAGATGAAATTGTGATCTGCAATGAGAGTAAAGAGCAGGTTGAGTCGAGCCTGGAAAGGTGGAGCTATGCTCTGGAGAGAAGGGGAATAAAAGTCAGTAGGAGGCAGACTGAGTACATGTGTGTGAATGACAGGGAGCCCACTGGAACAGTGCGGTCACAAGGAGAAGTGGTGAAAGTAGATGATTTTAAATACTTGGGGACAATGGTCCAAAGTAATGGCGAATGTGGTAGAGAGGTGAAGAAGAGAGTGCAGGCAGGGTGGAGTGGGTGGAGAAACGTGGCAGGAGTGATTTGTGATAGAAGAATATCTGCAAGAGTGAAGGGAAAAGTTTAAAAGACAGTACGCCAGCTATGTTGTACGGCTTAGGCCGGGTTCACACGGCAGGATAATTAGGCCGATATTGGACCCGATCTTCCCCTTCCGACAATCTTAAGGACGCCGACAATCGTGATGATGCTAAAGATAATCTTGTCAGATATTCCTGCCGTGTGTGGTGTGTTAAGAGCGCTCTGATCTGCTTGGAAGGGCGTCAGGAGCGCTCCGATCGCAAACCGGGGATATTCAACATGTTTGATTTTTTTGGCCCGATATCGCTGTGTGTGTTGTGTCCTCCGACCAAAACAAGCACGCAGCCTGCTGAATGTGATATTCAGCCAAACAGAAAGCGAGGTGACGGACGCACGGAGCGGAAAATAAAATCAAACAGCTGTTCTGACTTACCAGAAAGTCCGATGGTCGCGCTGTCTCCACTCCTTTAAAGAATACCTTTTCTTTTTGTATCTTTTTTTCCCTCTGTTTTGAATAGTCCACAAAGTATTTCCGTTTGTTTACTCTGAGGTCATGTTTAATCTCGAGAGATTTTGCGAGATTTCCTGTCTGAGCTGTGAATGTTCGTGCGTGAAATCTGTTCGTGTGTGGTGGTGTTGTCCTTACCGTGTGGCTGAACACCACACACTGTACGACCAAACCTGTTAGAGCTATGATTTTTTATCTTCACGTGTGTGGTCTCTCAGGTTTTGGAAACCTAAAGATAATTTTAAAATCCTGTCGTGTGAACCAGGCTTTAGAGACAGTGGCACTAACAAAAAGACAGGAGGCAGAGCTGAAGATGTTGTGATTCTCTTTGGGAGTGACAAGAATGGACTGGAATGAAATTTTACGTAGAACAGAAAATATTTGCATCATCCACAAGTAACACAAAATTCAAAGTTTTTGATACTTTACATATTCAGGATGAGTTGTGGAGGTCAAGTATTATCGGACTGTTTAGCTTTTTAACCAGTTCAACACAACCCCTGTGATACAGTACTTTTTCATTTTATTGATTAATGGGTCATGATTGATGCATCAAATTCTTTTTGTAAATCTAGAAATACTCCCACAGCATATTTTTAGGATTTATGTCCGTGGATATTTCTTATATTAAACCCAGACACCAGAGATGTTTACCTGATCTTTCTGCAGTGATGCTGGCTGTCGAACAACAATTTGGGTTTCTCAATGGAATCATTTAACTGCCCAAAGTTCTACTGGAATATAGAGAACTTGGGAAATTATTTGTAAAGACCTATAATTTGTGAAGTAATTTTTGTACTCAGATTTACATAGTTGATATTTATGAGTTTACTATAATATGATTTCTTCAGTAAAGTCATATCAATTTCATTACCGTCAACATACATTTTATTTTTACACTTGCTGACACTAATGATTTCTTCCTTCTATTGCTCTTAAGCCCTGGTCCCACCGAATAATAAACGATGAATAATAAGCCACGTAGCATGTTTTTTCCCAGTCCAGTTATTCAACAACCATGGGAGAATAGTGGCTCTTAAAGGCAGAATATTCAGCTAACGAGACTCATCTTTGAGCGTGGTGCTAATTTCAAGAAGTTCAAAATTTAGCAACAATAGCGTGGGGCAGTTTGTGTATGAGGTACTATGAGGACAAACAAGGATGTTACAGGCATGTTTGTGGTGAGGATGAGGCTGTCAGAAGCCCATTATCCGAGTACCTGGCAGCTACAAGGACTGGACAGGCTATTTTGGCTCTGCACTCTTGCACACTTCGTCATGACAATCCCATCAGCTTTGGGCGCCGGACGCTGTATATAAAAATCATTATTTTGTAGCAGATTAATCATTTTCTGTCAGAGTTTGGATGTTGAAAACACCTTTAATTGCTTCTGGAATCACAGAGGACCATTACAGCTGGAGCTTATATTTTTTTTCCCCTCTCTCTCGTGTGCTGCATGAGATGGAGAACATTTTTGGAACACCCTAAAAGTTAATTTGTAACGATTATATTGTAATAGCTTGGTAAAACAGGTGCATGCTCATTCCTTCTTCATAAGCAGCTGTAAAAGTATGTTTATGATACATTTAACATCTTGTTATAATGGCTGAGCTCTGCTATGTGCACGCTGACAATGACTCACACAAGACGAGCATTTACGCAGAGCGTGAGCGCGCAAAAGAGTGATTTTGCAGACAATAACGGATGAACACAAAGTGAAAAGTTGGATCACTGGTGTCAAAATGAAGACGAGCATTTACGCAGAGCACGAGAGCAATTTTGCAGACAGTAACAGATGAACACAAAGGGAAAAGTTGGATCACTGGTGTCAAAATGACTGTAAGCTGCAGAAGAAATAAAGCTAACAAGAAGAGGTGACTGTCCAGGATCTTGTGGTTCGGTTCCAGCTGAACTGGTTATGGATGGGTTTTGTGTTGTTTTTTTTTTGGGGGGGGGGGGGGGGGGGGGGATCCACACAGGTGCACATGTATATAATTAAAGCAGCCATCTCATTGTGGTGTCTTTTTTTTTGGTCAGAGAAACCTTTCCACAGTAGTTCTTTTTCCTCCATTTTTTTCAACCTTGCACTGGGTGCACATGCAAAACTGCTGCATTTAATGACTCTGGAACACAGTTGAACTGCAGCCTGACACACGCATGCACACACCAGCCGGACTGTGCAGGAGCATCTTTATTTTGGACTGTGTTTAAAAAATGTCACATCTTGTGACATCACAACGGATGCTGTGAATTGAAAACCCACACTTTAAAGGGAGCAAGTATGGGAGGGGTGGAGGTTTGGACCAAATCCATGCCTCATCGTGCACCAATGTCACGTTACATGGATCATATGTGGCTTGACGTGGATCATATGCAGCGACACGAGCCATTCGAGGTTGGATGGGGCTCAAATGACAGGTCGGTCGTGGCTCATTAGAGGCTGATACCTGGCACATGCAAGGTACAGAGAGGCACATAGAGGCTTCTTCATAGCAGATATGTGATTGACACACACCAATTAGCTAAACTGCAGGATTGTCTTACAGACATAAAGACATGGATGACCTCTAATTTCCTGCTTTTAAACTCAGATAAAACTGAAGTTATTGTACTTGGCCCCACAAATCTTAGAAACATGGTGTCTAACCAGATCCTTACTCTGGATGGCATTACCCTGACCTCTAGGAATACTGTGAGAAATCTTGGAGTCATTTTTGATCAGGATATGTCATTCAAAGCGCATATTAATCAATCAATCAATTTTTTATATAGCGCCAAATCACAACAAACAGTTGCCCCAAGGCGCTTTATATTGTAAGGCAAGGCCATACAATAATTATGTAAAACGACCCCCTGTGAGCAAGCACTTGGCTACAGTGGGAAGGAAAAACTCCCTTTTAACAGGAAGAAACCTCCAGCAGAACCAGGCTCAGGGAGGGGCAGTCTTCTGCTGGGACTGGTTGGGGCTGAGGGAGAGAACCAGGAAAAAGACATGCTGTGGAGGGGAGCAGAGATCGATCACTAATGATTAAATGCAGAGTGGTGCATACAGAGCAAAAAGAGAAAGAGACAGTGCATCATGGGAACCCCCCAGCAGTCTACGTCTATAGCAGCATAACTAAGGGATGGTTCAGGGTCACCTGATCCAGCCCTAACTATAAGCTTTAGCAAAAAGGAAAGTTTTAAGCCTAATCTTAAAAGTAGAGAGGGTGTCTGTCTCCCTGATCTGAATTGGGAACTGGTTCCACAGGAGAGGAGAATGAAAACTGAAGCTAATATTAAACAAATATGTAGGACTGCTTTTTTGCATTTACGCAATATCTCTAAAATCAGAAAGGTCTTGTCTCAGAGTGATGCTGAAAAACTAATTCATGCATTTATTTCCTCTAGGCTGGACTATTGTAATTCATTATTATCAGGTTGTCCTAAAAGTTCCCTAAAAAGCCTTCAGTTAATTCAAAATGCTGCAGCTAGAGTACTAACGGGGACTAGAAGGAGAGAGCATATCTCACCCATATTGGCCTCTCTTCATTGGCTTCCTGTTAATTCTAGAATAGAATTTAAAATTCTTCTCCTTACTTATAAGGTTTTGAATAATCAGGTCCCATCTTATCTTAGGGACCTCGTAGTACCATATCACCCCAATAGAGCGCTTCGCTCTCAGACTGCAGGCTTACTTGTAGTTCCTAGGGTTTGTAAGAGTAGAATGGGAGGCAGAGCCTTCAGCTTTCAGGCTCCTCTCCTGTGGAACCAGCTCCCAATTCAGATCAGGGAGACAGACACCCTCTCTACTTTTAAGATTAGGCTTAAAACTTTCCTTTTTGCTAAAGCTTATAGTTAGGGCTGGATCAGGTGACCCTGAACCATCCCTTAGTTATGCTGCTATAGACAGACTGCTGGGGGGTTCCCATGATGCACTGTTTCTTTCTCTTTTTGCTCTGTATGCACCACTCTGCATTTAATCATTAGTGATCGATCTCTGCTCCCCTCCACAGCATGTCTTTTTCCTGGTTGTCTCCCTCAGCCCCAACCAGTCCCAGCAGAAGACTGCCCCTCCCTGAGCCTGGTTCTGCTGGAGGTTTCTTCCTGTTAAAAGGGAGTTTTTCCTTCCCACTGTAGCCAAGTGCTTGCTCACAGGGGGTCGTTTTGACCGTTGGGGTTTTACATAATTATTGTATGGCCTTGCCTTACAATATAAAGCGCCTTGGGGCAACTGTTTGTTGTGATTTGGCGCTATATAAAAAAAATTGATTGATTGATTGATTATTATTCAAATAATCACTGAAATTTCTGACAAATCCATACGTGGCTCATTATTCATGGCTTTATTAGTTGGTGAGACCAAGGCTTAAAAATTAGAGCTTGAAATTTTTATCTTCATGATCCTTAACATTATTACAACATAAAAAAACCAAACCCCCCCCCCCCCAAAAAAAAACCCTTGCTGAGCTGGACACTAAATAGTTAATGCAACATGTTTGGTGCTTATTAAATGAAGACAGTTTTACTTTGTGTACAAACTCCTCCATCTTCTCCATGGCATGGTGAGCTTGGAGGGGTAAAGTGACGACCTCTTCCACTTCATCATCGTCATCATCTTCTCCAAGCATGCCAGCCCCCTTTAAATGGATCACAAGAGAATAATGACACTGGGAAAAGGCATTACTCAGGGAATTTTGTTAACTAGGCCTACCTCTGGATGTACGCCTGCTGAAGCTGTATGTTGCCCTCCCTCCTCCAGCAGAGGTCCTAGCTCCATCAGCTCAACATCTGGGACATGGCAGTCCTCAGAGATCCGGCAGTCTGCATCACTTGCAGACCCGTTTCGGCCTGACATAGGGAGAATGCCTGATGTCCAACTCACTCTCTGTATGCCACTTCTGAACGTATACTTCAATTTCCTCCTGAAAAAGCAAGTGTCAACAGCAAAGTCTGTAGAATTACTACAGTAATCAATTATCTCACATTTCTTATTAAATATTTAGCTTGTGATATAAAATAGCGTGTAAGCTGTTATCTGCAACATTTATGTATGGTTCCAAAAGAAGGAGCAACCCTGCTCCTGAAGCGCACCTGTCCTGCATATGTTCCATGCTCACCTGCTCTACTAACTAACACCTGATTAATTAATGCTGGTGTTTGCAGCTCTTGACTAGCTGAGCACGACTTAATGAGATTCAGGAAAAAAAAAAAAAAAACTGCAGCAGGAAGTTGACTTATGTCTATGACTTTTTCTTCTTTTTCTGAGACTGTCACACTGCAATAATTAAGAAATGACATCTGATAAACATTCAAGTAAAAAAAAAAAATAACAGTTTGGCAATATATACTGCCTTTAGCAAATAAAACAACAATTTTAACTTAATACAATAACCAGAGCTAAAGAAAACATTAAACAGGTTTGACCTGAAGCAATTAGTAACTAGAGTCACTCAACAGAAAATTATGCTAACTACTTTCATAATCAAATAACCACACCAGCATGTATCAACTGTTCCAGCAGAGTGACACAGTTATATGGCTTCATGATGAAGTGGTATAGAGGATGATTTTCTTTAAAAGAAGACCTGAAAGTTCAGGTAAAATTTGCCAAGTAGGTACATCTGAGATGCAAGCATAAATTTAATGTTTTGGTGAAAGAAAACCCTCCTCTATACCACTTCATCATGAAGCTGTATAATTGGGGATACAAAATGAAAAACATGCACTATGCACAATTTCTCCAATCACAGTCACAGAAGCCTACGGTGGCTTTCCTCACTTTTCTCCTCCTTGCAGTCACTCAGTTTTTGAGAACCATCTACTCCACACAGATTTACCATAGTGTGGCATACTGTTTGTTTTTTTGATAACTGATGTAAATAAAGTCCAAGACATATTCAGTGACTTGGAAATGTTCATGTATTCATCCCCTGACTTGTCTAAAGAACAAAACTGATTATTTACAGGGATTGTATCAAAGTGTTTCATTACTTATGCAACCCATCAGGACAGTTTTTGACAGATAGAGAGTTACACTCCAATATTAAAGACATTTGAGTGAATTAGGTACACATCTTTTGTGGCATCACAGATAGTGATTTCCTCTTTCAAACAAAAAAATATTATTCACATAACACTGATGCTTGAGTTTGAAATGCACCATTTCCGGAGAGGACATTTTTGACTGTCACTTTAGTTTTGTATGCCTGTTTCAAGTTGTTTCCCCACTGGGCAATGATCCTGGGAGTGAAGGCCCCCTGACACAAGCATGGCTGACACATGCACTTACACGCCCGTCGTGATGATCTCACACGCTGTGATCCCAGCTGGACGCCATGCTTTGTTCCACTGCCTGCCACGTGCTCTGTGCTGGATGATGTGTATATAAAATAATTACTTTGTAGCAGATTTTAGTCATTTCTCTGCAAACTGGCCTCTGAAAATGATTCTAATCTCTTCCTGAATCACAGAGGAGCGCTGTAGCCAGAGCCGTGCGCGCACACCTAACTAGCTGGAGAAAGCATTTGGAGCCATCTAAAAAAGTAATTATTTGTCATGTTAACACTGTCATGGTAAACCAGTTACGTGTTCTTTCCTTCTTGTGTGCAGCTGTTAAAGTATGTTGATAACAGATTTAACATCTTGTTATAATCCTTCAGACGAGCTGCGCTCTGATGCGATCTGCTGACGTCACCACTTGCTCTATTCACTTCTTCACTCGACTTGAGGAGCTGCATGTTGTGTTGGTGATTAGATCGCGCCACACAGAACGACATTTATGCGTGAAGGATTTTTTGAACATTAGATTGTTAAGGCCCCCGACACGAGCATGACTTTGATTCAAGCACTTGCACAACCTGTGTCGTGCGGGAGAATAAACTCATCTTTAACAGGTGCAGACTGAACATGAGAGGGGCGCCGGTGCGTGCAACTGCTCAAAGAGAATTGTGAAATGTTAAAAAAAAATCCTTTATGCAGTAGGTTTTGATGGGGAAATTAGTCCATTTAGTGGTTACCTACGAAATAAATAGTTCTGGCAGCCCATCAAAATTAGACATGGAAATGACAGATGGTTTGGTAAAAACTGGTGTAATTAGAGTTCTGCTGGTAAACAAATAGGGATATCAAACCAAATGACCATTGCTGCTGATAGACCAGTAGTAGTTAGCCATGTTTGGCAAGCTAAACTTCGTTGGTCATTTCCACCTTGACATAAAACCAAACTTTAGTTTTAAAAACCACTTATGCACCCTAATTAATTGTTAAAAAAAGCCCAGTTGTAGAGATCCATCCATCCATTTTCTTCCGCTTCATCCGAGGTTGGGTCGCAGGGGGCAGCAGCTCAAGCAAAGCCGCCCAGACCTCCCGATCCACACACACCTCTCCCAGCCACCTCAGCTGGGTCCTTTCGACGTGAAGGAGCAGCGGCTCGACTCCGAGCTCCTCCTGAGTGACTGAGCTAAGGGAGCGCCCAGCCACCCTGCGGAGGAAACTCATCTCGGCCGCTTGTACTCGCGAGCTTGTTCTTTCAGTCATGAGCCAAATCTCATGACCATAGGTGAGGGTCAGAACGTAGATCGATCGGTAAATCGAGAGCTTTGCCCCCTGCTCAGCTCTCTCTTCATCACGATGGTCCTATACAGTGACCGCATCACTGCAGATGCTGCACCAATCTGTCTGTTGATCTCACGCTCCATCCGTCCTCCTCTCGTGAACAAGACCCTGAGATACTTAAACTCGGCCACTTGAGGCAAGGACACTCCACCGACCTGAAGAGGGCAAAGCACCTTTTTCTGGTCGAGAACCATGGCCACAGATTTGGAGGCGCCGATTTTCATTCCGGACACTTCACACTCTGCTGCAAACCGCTCCAGTGCACGCTGAAGGTCCTGATTTGACGAAGCCAACAGAACCACATCGTCCGCAAACAGCAGAGACGAGATTCTGTGGTTCCCAAACCGGACCCCCTCTACACCCTGACTGCACCTAGAAATTCTGTCCATAAAGGTAATGAACAGAACCGGTGACAAAGGGCAGCCCTGGCGGAGGTTGACATGCACTGGAAACAGGCTTGACTTACTACCGGCAATGCGAACCAAGCTCCTGCTGTGGTCGTACAGGGACCGGATAGCCCTTAACAAAGGACCCTGGACCCCGTACTCCCGGAACACCCCCCACAGGGCGCCTTGAGGGACACGGTCATACGCCTTCTCCAGATCCACAAAACACATGTGGACTGGTTGGGCGAACTCCCATGAACCCTCGAGCAGCCGATGGAGGGTGTAGAGCTGGTCCAGTGTGCCGCGACCAGAACAAAAACCACACTGCTCCTCGACTATCGGTCAAATTCTCCTCTCCAGTACTCTGGAACAGACCTTACTGGGGAGCATTCTGACCACCTCGGTGACTTCGGCCTGGGTGATTGATGAGTCCGCCTCTGAGTCCCCAGTCTCTGCTTCCTCTTCAAAATACGTGACAATGGGATTGATGGGATTTGAGTTAAGGAAGATCATTTCAGAAATTGAAATGGTATATTCTAGTGACTAGGAGTATTCTAGTGATTGTGAATGCTTTGAAATTCTGCATAATGGGCTTCTTCTTCCTGTGCAAGTGTCTTATTTTTTTGTAATTCAAGTTTTTATTTATTTTTTCATTTTTAACATTTAAACATAACAGACAGCAACCCAAATTATACATTTCCTACTGGGCCCAAGGGAATTAAAGAAAAGTAAAATAAAAAGCAATAATAATAGTAAATAAAATTTTAAAAAACTATATAAAATAAAATTTATGCCATAAGTGTACAATACTCATACAAAGTCCCCCCAGTAGTACCCAGAAAGAGGTACTGCAGGCAAAATTGACACAACCTTGAACAATACGTGTCCCCTTCATAAAATAAACAAACTGCAAAAATATAAATATATATTGTCATTTAACCTTGCCAATAACTTCTCATATGAAACTACCTTCATTGTGATATCCATCCATCTATCAGAAGTTGGAGGAGAGGGATCCTTCCACACCGTTAAAATTACCCATGCTGCTGTCATGACTCCTGTCTTCAAGACCACATATTCATATTTTGTAATTCCTGGAATTAATGACGGATCTCCTAATAAACATAATCTTGGTGACCTGGGTATTGTTTTGCCAAGCCACCTTTCCAAACATTCTAAAACCTTTTCCCAAAAGGGGTAAACTTTTCCACATTCCCAAATCATATACAAGAAGGTTCCAGGGGTGCAAGTGTCTTATTGACCGACTTGATTTCATGGACATGTTTAATGATTAATTTATTTAATGATAAAATATAAAAGGAAACAGCTTTTCCAAATAATAAAATAGTTGGTCTTTAAAAAGCCTTTGTTTTATTTAGAAGTGTAGCAGCAGGTGTGAATTTTCAGTGCAACGTATCTCCTTTGCATACAGTTGATCAGGTTGTTGATTGTGGCCTGTGGAATGTTGGTCCACTCCTTTTCAATGGCTGTGCGAAGTTGCTGTATATTGGCAGGAACTGGAACACACTGTCATATATGCCGATCCAGAGCATCCCAAACATGCTCACTAGGTGACATATCCGGTGACTATGCTGGCCATGCAAAAACTGGTATGTTTTAGCTCCCAGGAATTGTGTACAGATCTTCGCAACATGGGCCACTCAATCCACAACACTGACATCAGCAAACTGCTCTCACACACACACACACACACACACACACACACACACACACACACACACACACACACACACACACACACACACACACACACACACACACACACACACACACACACACACACACACACACACACACACACTTGCCATCTGCCCCGAAACGTGAAAACTGGGATTCATCTGTGAAGAGAACACCTCTCCACAGTGCCAGACGCCACTGAATGTGAGCATTTGCCCACTCAAGTCGGTTACGATGACAAACTGCAGTCAGGTGAAGAACCGGATGAGGATGACGAGCATGCACATGAGCTTTCCTGAGAGATTTTCTGACAGTTTGTGCTGAATTCCTTTGGTTCTGCAAAACCATTGTTAGAGTAGCTGTCCGGGTGGCTGGTCTCAAATGATCTTGGAGGTACACATGCTGGATGTATAGGTCCTGGAGTGGTGTGGTTATACGAGGTCTGTTAGAAAACTATCCGACCTTTTTATTTTTTGCAAAAACCATATGGATTTGAATCACGTGAGATTGCATCAGCCAAGCTTGAACCTTCGTGCGCATGCTAGAGTTTTTTTCACGACTGTCGGTTGCGTCATTCGCCTGTGAGCAGGCTTTGTGTGAGCACTGGTCCACCCCCCTCGTCAGATTTTTATTGCGAGTAAAATGTCTGAAAGATTTGGAGCTTTGCTGCATCAAATTTTTCCAGAAACTGTGAGAGACCACCAGGTGGACACCATTCAGAAAATTCAGATGGCTTTCAGAGACGATTTTATGGGGATTAAACAGATTACGGAGTGTTACAGCCGGTTTAAAGACCGCCCACAGCGGCTGAGAGCGCGCCGCACTCCGAGCGGCGATCGACAGGCTGAAACGACCAGATCATTTCCAAAGTGAAGGCTGTGTTGATTCGGGACGTCGTCTGACTACCACATAAATGGCAGAAGACGTGGACATCAGCACTTTTTCGACACATTCCACTGTTACAGGAGTTTTGTCATGGAAAGAGGAGCGGAGGAATGCGCCACAGAGCCGCGAATGGCATGGGATAAAAGCACCTCCGTGTTGGTCTCACAGGACGGCTTTCAGACGGCTTTCGGTGGCTTTTCAGTCGTGTGACTATCTGAGAAATTGTGGATGAGCTGGACATGCCAGAACATGTCCTGTGAGGCTTCATCACGCCGTTGCTTTGTGCCATGCGGCTCCGTCCTGACGAGCGAAATCCTCCGCTCCTCTTTCCATGACAAAAACTCCTGTAACAGTGGAATGTGCCGTTCATTTCCAAACTGAACGCTGTGTTGATCCGGGACATCGTCTGACTACCAGAGAAATTGCAGAAGACGTGGACATCAGCACTTTTTCGGCACATTGAGACAGACGTGCGGAGGAATTTGCGCGTCGGGACGGAGCCGCATGGCGCAAAGCAACGCCGTGATGAAGCCTCACAGGACATGTTCTGGCATGTCCAGCTCATCCACAATTTCTCGGATAGTCACGCGTCTGAAAAGCCACCGAAAGCCGTCCTGTGAGACCAACATGGAGGTGCTTTTGTCCCGCGCCATTTGCGGCTCTGTGGCGCATTCCACCGCTCCTCTTTCCATGACAAAAACTCCTGTAACAGTGGAATGTGTCGAAAAAGTGCTGATGTCCACGTCTTCTGCCATTTCTATGGTAGTCAGACGACGTCCCGGATCAACACAGCCTTCACTTTGGAAATGATCTGGTCGTTTCAGCCTGTCGATCGCCGCTCGGAGTGTGGCGCGCTCTCAGCCGCTGTGGGCAGTCTTTAAACCGGCTGTAACACTCCTTAATCTGTGTGATCCCCATAAAATCGTCCCTGAAAGCCATTTGAATTTTCCGAATGGTGTCCACCTGGCTGTCTCTCTCAGTTTCTGGAAAAATTTGATGCAGCAAAGCTCCAAATCTTTCAGACATTTTACTCGCAATAAAAATCTGACGAGGGGGGTGGACCAGTGCTCACACAAAGCTTGCTCACAGGCGAATGACGCAACCGACAGGCGTGAAAAAAACTCACGTATGTGCATGAAGGTTCAAGCTTAGCTGATGCAATCACACGTGATTCAAATCCATATGGTTTTTGCAAAAAATAAGAAGGTCGGATAGTTTTCTAACAGACCTCGTACATGGCTTGCGGTTGTGAGGCCGGTTGGATGTACTGCCAAATTTTCTGAAATGCCTTTGGAGACTGCTTATAGTAGAGAAATTAACATTCAATTTAAGGGCAAGAGTGCGACATTCCTGCAGTCAGCATGCCAGCACTCTCCCTCAAAACTTGCAACATCTATGACATTGTGCTGTGTGATAAAACTGAACACTTTACAGTGACCTTTTATTGTGGCCAGCTTAAGGCAGACCTGTGCAATAATCCTGCTGTCTAATCAGCATGTTGATATTCCACACCTGTGAGGTGGGATGGATTATTTTGGCAAAGGAGAAGTGCTCACTAACAGTTTTAGACAGATTTGTAACAGTATTTGAAAGAAATAGGTCTTTTGTGTATATAGAAAATGTTTTAGTTCTTTGAGTTCAGCTCATGAAAAATGGGAGCAAAAATAAATGCGTGTTGCATTTATTTTTTTGTTCAGTGTGTGTTAAAATATATAACATTAAACAGTGCTGTGCTATTTTTAAGGTCCGATTACGAGATAAAATCCCCCCCCAAAATCTGTTATTTAAAGGTGAGACTTCTTGTAGTCACACACTCTTAACCCAGATTTTGTTTTAACTTAAATTTCTGAGTTATCATTAATTATTCTTTCGTGTATTCTCATTACTAAACTAAAATAGTTGATTGCACTATTCAACTGAAATTTTTGGTGGAATGATCATGTTAAGCAGAGTTAACTTTTTGTCTCAAGTTTCTGTAAGGGAGGGGAGGGGCCCATTTTAAAGTCTACCTAGCAAGCATGTCAAGTGTGAAGACTCCACTCATCCTGCTGCTTCTGCTCATGGCTTGCTGTGCTCAAATTCAAAACCTGTGGATTTTGAGAGCAACACATAACTTTCTGGTCTAAACACGGTTCACTGAAAATAGCTTAGTGTTTAAGTGCTGCTTTTTTTTTTTTCTCTCCGCTGTACGCAGTGTACACTTGGCTGTGGGTTTTTGAAAGAAACACCGACTTAAAGTGGAATGTAGGCTTCAAGTTAGTTATTTGTTAACTTTGTGGAAATTAGTTTAGCCCAAAGAGTGGTCCAGTGAGAACACGTTAGCTAAACTGAAGTTATTTTTTGGCAATATAACTCATCATTTGGTGTGCTATTACTAAATCAAACACATTTCAACTGTTGCTTTTTTTTAACATGCACTTATTTTTTTGTTTAGGTTTAGTTAATGTATTAAATACTTTTTAAACAAAATTGTATTTAAACAAAATTGTAGAACTTAAAATCTATTCAGTTATATTAGTCACTTTGTTGCCTTTTTTTTAGTAAACATTTGTCACATTTTTTACAGTACAGTTTTAATGCATTTTTTCCTGTTTTTACTTGTCTTTTGGTTGACAAGGTGTTCATGATGTGTTCCTTTGTAATATTTTTTAAATAAAAGTCTTTGGAACATTTAAATGTATTGTAGCAATCGCCGGGCCGGTTGCTAAGACTGTGAACTGTTATGCCGCGTACAGGGTTTTGAGAGTTTTAAGTGTTGTTAATGTGTTTCATGTTAGTTTAATAGTGTGGTTAGTGTTACTGATTTATTGTGTTCAATAGTTCAGTTGGGTTAGTCAAGTTTAGTTAAGTGTCTGTTGCCACCATAAGTGAAAAGTGTATTGCGTTTGATGCTTTCCACTATTTTCTGTGTTTGGGTTGCAAATAAAACGGCACCTCCTTGCGGAAGAGTGCAGAAAAGCTCAGAGCGTCTCGTTCTTCCACACCACTCGCCACAGTATTCTTTAATTCCTTCCCTTCCATACACTTTTGTTGAAACAATGCATTATAATCTCAAAATAAAGATGGAGTAGTTAATTAAATTACAACAAAAGACATTACTTACATTAAGAAATTGTTTTAACTATTGATTAATAATGTTTATTATGTTATTTGTCATATGTTTACGTATGTTTAACTTAAAATAGTTATTTTATACACCAATGAGAAATCATTTATGTGAACTAATGATTTTGAGCAACAACTACTACTGTGACTTGTTAATACAACTTAACCTGATTAGTTTTAGCTTGTGTAAAAACAAAAGGGGTTTAAGGCAACGGGTTTCCACGCAATTTTCTAGTAAACTCAACTAATTCAGGTTAAGAGTGCAGCAGCAACAATTTAAAAAACTGTAAAAATTTGATAAAAATAGATTGAACAATTGATTGAACATCCTGCAGCTAAAGGCTAAGCTAAAGTTAGCTGATAAAACTGCAGGAGAAAAGTTCTCCTGCAGCATGCCACCCAGCGAGTGCTGCAGGAGCAAGTATTGTAGGGGAGACCGGGGCCATTCTCCTCCAGAAAAATTTAAAATTTATAACTCTCTGAAATACTATTGTCTACATTTTGAGAGCCAAATTTTGCTAAAATATGTTGCATAAATAGACAACCAGGTAACAGCTCAAAAAACAGTTTTAATAACAGTAAGACAAACAGATATCAGATCAGAATCTTAAGAATCGTAATTGATTCTTGAAATATGAATTGATACCCAGCCCTAATAAAATACACCAGAGACCACTAATTATTACCGCATGTGCACGGATAGACTTGCAATTATGAATACTTCGTGTTGCCAACTGGGATGTTAAATAATGTGCGACATGTCCTTAAAAACAGAAAAGCCCCCCCCCCCCCCCCCCCCACGCTGGTTGAATCACAGTGTAGGGGTCCAAATCACAGCATAGGAGTCCCCTATGCTCATCTGCACTGGCAAGAACCCTGTATATCAAGAACATATTGTTTTAAAGCAGGGGTGCCTAAGTTCGGTCCTCGAGATCTACGTTCCTGACACTCTTACTTGTCTCCCTGTTCCAACACACCCGATTCCAATGAAAAACTCGTTAGCAGGCTTTTAATGAGCCTTTCATTGGATTCAGGTGTGTTGGGGCAGGGGAGACAACTAAGAGTGCCAGCAAGGTAGATCTCGAGGACTGAACTTAGGCACCCCTGTTTTGAGGCATATAAAATAAACTGGATTTAAACTATAAATTTCCTGTATGTTAACTGGCTTGAAACAGCTTTAAACCAAAGGAAAATTGTTTCAAACCTGATGTTTTGAGAAACTAGTTTCAGCATTTTGTGAAAAACCAAAAAAATGCTAAATAACAGTCCAACAGCCTACAGCCCAGCCTCCTCACCACCTTCCAGATTATATGGGTGGTATGCAGTACAGGGTTGGACCTATATTATACCCACTTGCCCATGCTCAACCACAAGTGCTGGAAGAATAGCAGGTACGTGATATGGCCTGGACGTCTAGTAAAAGTCCAATACAATTTGAAGATATTGCTTTGGGTTGTAGGAATCTCTGATATGGATTTTCAACAATACATAAACAAAGGTCTTAAAAAGGTTTACCCCAAATAAAAATATACAGCAGCAGGACGGGATCCGTTATAACTGGAACCAAGATCGACAAAGATGAGGTCTTGCAACATGTCATCACAGTCATGTGACCTATGTAGCTAATAGCACTGTGATCTTTATGATAGTCACAGATTCTATGTGTTGCACTCTGACAGTGAATCTCATGGCTGCTGCTTTGCATGGTACATTTACATTACACAAGAAAGTAAAAAGTAGGAAAATATATGCCATATGGCTTAATCTTCTAAAAATGAATTGTAGAAAGTCTAAATTAGGATGCACATTAATGAAAAATTGTGCTCTCTGGTTTACATTCACAAGTAGGGTGATTCAAAGCCTTGTTGGTTACTGAAATTAAGTTTTTTAATTCACTCAGGATTAGGGATGGGTATTGATAGGATTTTATCGATATCGATGCCTTTATCAATTCCACTTGTCGAGCCAATTCCTTATCGATTCCCTTATCAATACCACTTGTGAATTTTCTGTGTACTAAAAGTAGAATTTACAGGTTTTCTATGTCAACAACATTTTATTGAGTCTTAAACTAAATAAATATGGAATTGGTCACTGGATCCTTGATCTCTGGACATAAATACAAATAAACAAAACCTGTAGTTTTTGTCAAAAGCATTTCCTTTCAGTCACTAATGCACAAATTTAACTCCATACATAGACTCTGAAAATCAGCCTTCTTTATGTAATTCATAAAGAACGCAGGACATCTCATTTTGGGAGGAAAAAAACGTTTTTGTCAATTGCAGTTTATTGTTTGTATTCCAAGTTTGGAAAGAGGTGTCATTTGATTTAAACAGCGATTCGCTTTTAAGTTTAAGCAGACTTTAACTTGAGAGCGGCTAAGTGTTTGGAGCTGTGCAAACGGAACGGAGGACGAGTCTCGTTTCTTGCCGGCAACAATTCAAGAGTCCCAGTTAGTGACTTTAATCTGCACAAAAGTGACTCATGATTGACAATTTTAAATGGCTTTGAGAGAGGTTAAGAAGCAGACTTGCTGCTTCTGAAAAGCAGCAAAGCAGAGAACCAACGAAGCAGCGGGTTGGAGCACTGCTTCGTTGGTTCAAGCAGAGCCGTGCTGCATTGTCTGTAATCAATGTAGAGAAATGATCATTTTCCTGATAAACGCCCTCAAAAACAGTGGTCGCTCTGAAGGACCGATAAGAGAATCGTTAAGCAAAACGGCTATTGATGCCAGTGGATCAAATCATTTCTTAATTATTGAAAAGAACTGGTTCTCGATACCCAACCATACTCAGGATCAAGTAAAATAACATTCTCTTGTAGGCACCGGCTATCCATACACAGCCATATGAAGTTCTATTGGTACGTAGAGTCTCTCTCAGTCAATATAGGTCACGTGATCATGAGGCTCTGTACTTACACATGTATTTCCTATTTGTACTTAGATTCCAAAACTACGTTAAGCGCCGGTCACAACCCACCGTGCATTTTTTTCGCCGTACGTTTTCTGCGGATGCCACGGCCACTACGTTTTTGTGAAAACGTGCGGAGGCAGTAGCAAGAGGAGGGAGGGAGTACGTTCAATGCACGACTCTAGGAGTGTAACGATAAAGAGAGTTGACAATAAAGCAGTGTGTGTGTGTGTGTGTGTGTGTGTGGGGTCAGCTTTTCTTTTGATGTGTGTGTTATGAGCGGGACCGGAGCGGCAGTTGTTTTTTTGGCGTCGGCGATGCATGAGCATGTCCAGCCTGCAGCGGTCAGTTGTACGAGTGTTTACTTGCCTCAAAAAGTTACAGCTAGTGGAGTGTCTGTGTTGCTGAAGTTTGGAAATAAAGTCCAAGTGAGAAGCTACATCGTGCATGCAAGTCTGTCGGCCTCCCCACATCAGAGTTAGTGAAAAGTCACACAAGGTGTGAAACACTGATAGAGGAATATATTCACTACACACTTGATTACCAGCTTTTTAAATTTCAACTTAATTCTAATTTATATATGTGTATCACAATCTTCAAGATCTGATACCTACAATTTAATTCCATAGTATGTGGTGAGTAGCCTACTGCCTCTGTACAGATTTGGTTAATTCAATAGTAATTGAATGAAAATGTGCTGCTTTGTATCCGTACTGAGGCAGTACTCACAACGTGCGTCATCTGTACTGCTGGTGAATCCGCAGCCTGGCCGCAGCGAAAGTTCTGCATGCACTAAAACCTCTACGGCGTGTCTGCGTTCTCCTAAATTCGTACTGAGGCAGTACTTTATTAGATTTAGCCCACGTTTTTGCAAGTAGACTGCACGCACGTGCAAGTACGGCGGGTTGTGACCACGGCTTTAATCACAACTACTAACCCTAACAAGGCTGCGCTAAGCAGGAATAGAATTTGGAATTATTAATAAACTATGTATGAATTGCCCCTTCTCCTTTTAACACATTTTTTGCAAACAATGATGTAATGATTTTTTTTTTTGCCATGAAAATTTCAATTATTGTATGATTTTAAATTCAAGTCTTCTGCCCATATGGGGAAGCCTGACAAGAATGCACAGAGATTTCAACCACATCGTGACCTTGAACCCGTAATTTGTGTCAAACTGCGATAGAAGTGCACCACTACACCCCTAATGAGCTTGTTCTTTGCTTTGCACTGGATTATTATGGTGTGCAGTACATTGTGGTAGGCAACCCCAACTTCTTCCATTGAAAGCTATTAAATTTGAAGAATGACATTCCCCATCTTCTCAAACACTGTAATGTTAGAAGCAGGCTCGAGGCTACTCACGTTTGTGTATCTTCTTCAAAACGTATGACTGACAGCAAGTAACCCTTTTGATGTTTAACGTTTAAACCAAATACTATAAAACCTGTGAACCGGGGAACCAGAACAAACTGTTCTTGCGTACAAAAGGGGAACTGACCCTACACCTGACAGTACTGCTGAAGCTTGTCGTCACCTCAAACCCAAACGCTTTGACAAGTTGTTTAGCAAAAGCGACCAGGCACCGTCTGGAAACACAAAATAATAAATAACGAACCACCGGTCGTTCACCATATAGCTAGGAACACTTAATAAGCCACAGCTCAAGTAAAACGACAAAACACTGAAGTGTGTAAGTTAACAGCAGCGGTTGACATTTGCTTGCTAATGTTGGCTTTTAGCTAGCGCTGTTACCCACTGAAGCAGCGACATGGTTTAGTCAAACTTACTAACGCCAAACCCAGAACCTTCGACATGGAATAGATTGATTACATTAGTTAGATTACTTACTCCATAATGTAAAGGGAATTTTACAAAAAACTGACATTAATTACCTGACAGAGAAACGCTGTAACCAGGAAGGTGAATTATTTACTAAAACGCGAGCTCTCTTCCGTAAACTTAATCTTCCATCCTTTCTTCAAAATAAAAGCATGCCTTCACGTGCGGGGGAAAATCTTTTCAAAATATAGGTTGACTAGCATGTTGCCCATAGTGATCAATGGGCTCTATAGATTGGATAGTGCTTATAAAATAGGTAGCAGACATTTTTCAAGGGTAATAAATTATGCAACGTTTCTATAATGAGTTGGAATGACGTGTGAGTCCAGATGTTTTTAGAACCTTAAGCCTCAACAGTTTTTTTTGAGGAAGAACTCAACCCATTTGTGTCCTGTTAATTACTGTCTTAATGTATTTATAAATTGTTTGGTTCTTGTTTTCATATACACATGATGATTAATATCAGTATTAGTATTATTACTTCTATTGTCATTTGAGTTTTAAATGGACCAAGATGGAAATAAGTGTTTTCAATTTCTTGTGTCATCAATGTATTATATTATGTACTTACATTGAACTAAATAAAATGACGCATGCATACACCACGTTGTCTTTAAAATATAGATGATTTACCGCTCCCTGCTGGAATGGATGTGAGCCCACAATTTAATTATCAACATCCATTGTTCACTGTTGTTAGCTAATATCCATAATTTCTCCAAAAATATTAATCCTATCAACTTTCCATTTTAACAGCATTCATCCTTGACCAAAATACATATGGATACAAAACAGCAAATGTCGTCTCTCCCCAGTTTCTCCATGATCAAAGCCATACACACGAATACAAGCACTCAGAGGCCACTTCGCTATTAACATATGGATTCATGCACAGATTTTACATCTGTATTTGTATGGCAAAAAGAAAAAACATTCTAACTACTTTAAACAGGGGGAGGAGGGTATGAAAAAACTTTATTATATATTTATAAATGTATCAAATTCTACAGACTATCAACCACACTGAAATAGCAACATTATTCACATGTGATGTAGAAACCTGATATACAACCCCTGGCAAAAATTATGGAATCACCGGCCTCGGAGGATGTTCATTCAGTTGTTTAATTTTGTAGAAAAAAAAAGCAGATCACAGACATAACACAAAACTAAAGTCATTTCAAATGGCAACTTTCTGGCTTTAAGAAACACTATAAGAAATCAAGAAAAAATTTTTGTGGCAGTCAGTAACGGTTACTTTTTTAGACCAAGCAGAGGAAAAAATTATGGAATCACCCTGTAAATTTTCATCCCCATATTGTTGTATATTAAGTCATTATTTTGGTAAGGGCACATTGCTTCTTCCAAAATCTAATGGGTAATGCAAAAGAAAAGTTAAAAGAACCACCCTAGTACAACAATGTATAACTTTACTATTAACTTTAATTACATTATTAAACAGCAAGTTACTACATTAGTCATCAATTATATTTATAAACTGGTCCTCTGAGGAATCTAAATGTGTTCTTATTGCTGAAATGTTCTCCTTGGCTATCTTTGTTTGAGGTTGTATTGTCTTCCGTCATCAGCAGCAGCTATGTTGTGTGTTCAGATGTGGCTTATGAGTCCAATATTTTGCTGCACATACCTTCCTTACTGCAGTGAGGGCAGCTCACTCCAGTAGGGAGAGAATAGATTTAGGCAGAAGAGTTTTTTTTTCTTCTTACTCTTTCCTTCCACGCTTCCTCCATAATGAATGACAGATCTCCAGATGGTTCTCTTGGGTGAATGCTTCCTATCTGTTAACATCAGTGTTGCTGCTCTTGAGATTTGCTTCAAGGATGTACATAAGGTGCTTCTGCCCTTCTCTTGATCATGTTCGCACCTTAAGATGAATGCAAAATACCTGTTTCTGCAGTCAACTGTCATCTATTTTGAGAACATGTCCTGCTCATAGAAGATGCTTTTTGATGATTACTTCAGTGCTGGTCGATTTCATTATAAGATGAAGTAGGAACATGCCTGTGGATTTGCCAGTTTATCCAAGACAACTTGAAGACCTGCAGACCTATCTTCACAGCCGCTGTGTAAATGGATTCCACACCAGTCTACATCTTTCGCCCAATCCTCCATTGAGGATTTCGTGAGGGATCTCTCTTAGCCTGGAACTTCACCTTTAACCTTACTGCCATGTGTAACCCTGCTGAAAACATATGCTCCTGATGGCATCACTCTAAGGATCACTGGACCATACAAGCCTTCCCACCACAAGGTCCACTGGAGAGGTGTTGACAAAGTAACTGCAAGTTTACTGAACACAGCGTTACTGTATTTTACCATGCTTACTGCTGTTTTATACAGTTACATTTTAATAGGATACAATCTAATCCTGACAGAAAATAATTACTCCAGAATGGGTAACAGTCTTGGCTGGGGACATAATTTGTGATGTACTGGCATCCCATTCAGGGGAAGTCATAGACTCTCATCAGCTTCTGCTATGGTATGGTAGCAGCTGCTATCTGGGGAGAAGCACTGGACCGATGAGTCTCAGGGCCTACACAGGACTTACTTCCTGGACACCATATTATTGTACACAAGTCATTATATTTTCGTTAATTATACCTGTAGTGCAAAAGAACAAAACAAAACAAGCAAACAAACAATAACAAAACAAAGTGCCCAAAATGCATTTATTGAACTGGGGCTGTGCACCTTCAAAAACAGTGAGGTTAAAACATGGTCCAGAAGTCGAGGTATGTTCCTTTGTTCTAGTGGAAACATGAAATTGGGTGTTCTTGGCTATTCTGAGGGTCACATCCGGTATCTCCACCATACTGCCGAACCACTTTGGGCCATGGATGGCAAAAACCCCTATCTTTGGAAAGTAACCATGTATCTGCTGTAGCAGGTGAAACATTAGCATCCCCTTGGGCTTCTCTAGCTGCTGGATCCTCAACAATGAGACACCTGCATGCTGAAAGAGGCCAAGGAGACATCCATGTTTCACCTGGCTGGGGCATAAAAACTGTTGAGGTTGATGTTGCTTCACAAAGCAAGTGATACTTCTCATCTGAGTCTCCTTATGCAACAATTTGACACATTCATTCCAGCAGTGCCCAAGGATCTTACCTAAGACATTAGTTGTCATTTAAATCACTGGTTAGTGACCAAGTCTCACAACAATTTAGTAAGACAGGAAAAAACCAGGACTATGTGGACCTTTGTTCTCTTGCAAAGGTATCAACATCATGAAACGCCTGTCAGCAACCTTTTATCTCAGCTCTTCTTATATCCCTGTCAGACATAGACAGAATCATGCAGAATGGTGTCAGAATTATGAATAGGCGCACATCCGAAAAGTGTTGGATTTCAGTTCCAAAACGTTCTGACAGCCATCTGTGGAAGTCCACACAGTTGGTCAAAATCGGCTGGTGGCCCCAAGCATGATGCAGATGTTCAAAACCCTCCGGGCGCCGTTGAGATGGGACACCTATCTGACGGGGGTCCCATGTGCAGTCTGAGGACCATCTGACTGCAATTTACATATTCTGATGCCGGAAAAATGGGATCCGAAATGATTTGAGCTAGATCTGGCAGGTATGCCTGCCGGTATGACCTGCATGTGTCATGTATAATAATGTCCACCAACCCCAAGAGCACATGAATCTCACTTCCAACAGCGATCTAGGAGTGTTTCACAGCACAGAGGTGGATGCGAAGCCGGGACAGCAGCTCGGAGTTAAAATCCTCTCACCTAAAATAAAACAATCAATCCCATGTGATAATCCAACCATTGCGGTGCCCAGAGCTGCGTAGTGCTCCTGAAGTGAGCAAACATGAAAAAGAAAGTTCCCTGGAAAGGCGCTCCGTCTGATGTAGGGGACAGCATGGCCCAACGCCAGCAAACTTTGAGCAAAGCTTCCGGGGTTACTAAGCCCGGATGCGCGCGCTTAGTGGCCCATACAGTGTTATGCATGCACACACACACGGCGGAGTGATAATTGCAACCCCACACGTGTGCGCAGAGCGCACGTGTGCGAGGAACACAGCGCTCCAGCCCGTGTTTGCCATCCAGCCATTTGGTCATTGGGCAGTCTTCAGCGCCTTTTATGGCCGTCTGACAGCAGTCTGTATAATCTACCTGTTGTCGACATTCGCTTTGGATGCCGTTGTGCAGGTGTGGACAAGGTACTCTGGATGCATTCTGACAGGGCTGACCACGCCTCTTCCTCCCAACTGCGTCAGATTATGGCAATATTTGCCGTGCCGGGCATGGTTCCAGCACATTTTTGCCACGTGTGACGGGGGCTTTAGACATCTCTCGATCTCAAAGAAAGCATGAATGTCATTGTCATTGCTAAGGAAAGTGAATTCTATGGGTGCTGAATTCAAATATAGCACTAAAATATCGCATTTGTTGTATTACAAAATGGTGGTTTGCAAGAATACTTTTTTTTGCTACTTTTGTGTTCATATTCCTTACTTTAACACACTGGTCTCAACTCATTAGAAGTGCAAAGTTTCTTTGTTTTTAAATACACAGAACAAAAACACTAGGCTGCCTTTTCCATTTGGTGTGTAGCTCATTAATTTTAGGGATACTGAGTATTTTACTGTAAAAGCTACAATGCAGAGGATGAGAAATAAAGATAGACAGATTCAATAACAGGTGAAAATTTTTGTGTTCAGTAGGATAAAAGCATGTGTTGTCAGCCTTCCAAGACCAGTGTTTTCCTCTCCTGCTGAATCAATTCCCAAGTAATAATTTCTCAGGCATATAATTCTGTTCTGTGTGAACATTTTATTTGCAGTTAAAACACAAAACACAAAAACTAAACCCATAATATTTAAAATACTAAATTAGATTTAATGCCAGTTAATAATACTACAATGCACATTTTTTAAAATCACCTTTGTGTAGAAAAAGTTCCCTAAATCAAATGTGATTAGTTACTTCCAGCTCTAAGTTCTATTATGCATTTTATTCACCAACTTTCATCTTTTTAAATAACCTTTGTAAACACATGTCAATATTCATTCATATATAAAGATGTCAATTTAAAGACAAATACAAGCCCTTTGGGTGCAAACAAAACTCAACAATATGCAAATATTACCTTTTATTTGGTTCCACAGGGAAATCTTTTCACAGATTGTTTTAAGAGCAACATTACACATTAATTGTACCTGACAAAATGACAAAGACTAAGGCATTAAAAAAGAGTCACACAAGGTAACAGTTCTTGTTTGTTGTTTCATAAATGTACAAACAATCTTTACTGCTGCTGGTTCTTGCATATTCATCTCCATCTCTTCAATGTATCAAATTTCACATGGGTTCAGTGGTGCACATCAAAATAAATCAATACACAATACAAAACAGCTATCATTTTTAGAGGAAGGCCATTGTGTAGCTGTGGCTCAATTTGGACTATGTATGTTCTATTCCTTAGATGTGGTGGCACTAACAAAAGACAGGAGGATGACGAGGACAGACAGGATTAGGAATGAATGTATCAGAGGGACAGCTCAGATAAGACAGCTTGATGACAAAGTCAGAAAGGCAAGACAGACGGTTTGAACATATGCAAAGGAGGGACTCAGGGTATATACTGGGAAAAGGATGTTGAGAATGCAGCTAAGAGGCAGAAGGAGAAGAGGGAGGCAAAAGAGGAGGTTTATGGGTGTAATGATGGAGGACATGCGAGTGGGTCATGTGACAGAGAGATGCAGAGGACAGGGTGAAGTGGAGACAGATGATCTGCTGTGGCGACCCCTAACGAGAGCACCTGAAGGCACAAATATATATTAGGGCTGTCAATCCATTAAAATAATTAATGATGACCAGTTGACACAGTTAACTCACAACAACTGGATGTAGATGGCAGTATTCATGGCATCTATATCGTCTAAAACATATAGCTGATATTTTCACTTTGTAAAACGACCGACGTGACATTATTTCCAATAACTTGCCCGGAATTAGTTTAAAATATTAAACCATAAGTCAAAACTGTCTACCTGTGCATGACTCCAGTGATATGCCAGCAAGTCTACCCCCCCCCCCCCCGCCCCCTTCCTCTTCCTTTCTCTCTGGTAGTTAGCTCTCCTCTGTGTGCAGAGGATAGAGCTATATCATTCATGCCTGTCTGCTAAAAAACATGTAACAGGTAGGCACTAAAATCTGTAATTTCAGACTTTACAAATGTTTGTAACTGTTAACCTTTGTTCACTATACCCGCAAAAATATTTTCACAGTCTAAAAGTTATCAGAACTAAATTTATCAGAACCTAATTGGTCCACTGATGGTTTTTAAAGTTATCTGAAAAGCTAATCCGCTAATGAAAATGTTAGCTTTGATAATTAGAGGTTAGCGGAACTGTGCCCACCACTATCTAACATTAGGAACTAATCTTTGCTGAGAATTGGACATTTCATCAGGCAGGAAACACGGAAGAAAGGATTTCTAGTACTCTGAAAAAGTTTTAGGCATCCCAGACCTCTAATAAAAGCAGCATTTGATGCTCCCCACCACCCCCTTTTTATTGGCATGTCAACATGAAATCAGTTCAAACTAAAGTAAATATGTGAGCTATATATATTTTGAGTCCATAATAATAATAATAATGTCAATGATAATACATCCATCCTTCCATCCATTTCCTATATCCGCTTACTAATATTAAGGGTCATGGTGGGTTGAAACCTATAGGTACCTTGACACTTGCATGAATTTGAGCTCCACAATGCTGTGAAATTGGTCATGCCATTGTGTCCCACTTTGTCCCGCTTGACACCATGCTATATACGAGGGCTATCAGAAAAGTATCCTACCTTTTTATTTAAAAAAAAAACTATATGGATTTGAATGACGTGCGATTACACCAATCATGTTTGAACCCTCGTGCGCATGTGTGAGTTTTTTCACGTGTGTCGGTGACGTCATTTCCCTGTGGGCAGGCCTTGAGTGAGATGTGGTCCCGCCCTCTCGGCTGAATTCCTTTGTTTCACACGCTGCTCGAGACGGCGCGCGTTGCTTTATCAAAAATTTTTTTGGACATGTGAGGAATATCCGAGTGGACACTATTCGAGAAATTAAGCTGGTTTTCGGTGAAAAGTTTAACGGCTGATGAGAGATTATGGGGTGTTTCTGTCGGTGTAAGGACTTCCCACGGTGCGGGACGTCGCGCAGCGTTTCCAGGCGCCGTCGTCGGCCTGTTTCGACCTGAAAACATTCTAATTTAAGGCTTAATTCACCCAGGACGTCGTGAGAGAACAGAGAAGATTCAGAAGAGGCCGGCATGAGGACTTTATGCGGACATTCCACTGTTTAAGGACATTTTTTAATGAAAGACGTGCGCGCAAATTCGCCGAGTCGTTTCCGTGGCGACTCAGCGAATCTGTGTGCGCCATGACAGGAAAAACACCTCTGTGTTGAAAACCATTTGTAAAATTCAGGCGGCTTTTGATGGCTTTCAACAAGTGAGTAACTGAGAAATTGTTTAACAGCTTGGGCATGTTCCAACTTGCCCGTTAAGGTTTCCAACGGAGGTTTTTCCTGTCGCGACCCCCCGCGGTCGGGTCCGGCCCGACATGCGACTCTGCCCGCATGTTCTTTCATTACAAAATGTCCGTTAACAATGGAATGTCCGAATAAACTCCTCATGCCGACTTCTTCTGAAAGTTCTCTGTTCTCTGACGACTTCCTGGGTCAACAGAGCCTGAAATGTGGAAGTTTTCAACTTGAAACGGCGAGACGCTGCCGCCTCGAAGCACAGATCACCGTCAGGCGCCGTGGGCCGTCCTTAAAGCAACAGTTACAGACCAAAATCTCTCATCAGCCGTTAAAATTTTTTACCGTAAACCAGCTGAATTTATCGAATGGTGTCCACTCAGTTGTGCCTTACAGTTTTGAAAAAATCTGATCAAACAAAGCAGCAGTCTGAGCCATTCCTAAACAATGAAAAAATTGACGAGAGGGTGGGGGACTCCTCACTCAAACACTGCCCATAGGCGAATGACGTAAACTCTCGCATGCCCACGAGGGTTCAAGCATGTCTGATGTAATCACAAGTGATTCAAATCCATATGGTTTTTGAAAAAAATAATAAGGTCGGATACTTTTCTAATAGACCTCGTAAAATAAAGCCTGTGCCATATCATGGAGCTCCACATGGAGCTCTGTGACTTAAGCTCTGTAGCCAATGACTCATTTGCTCTCAGAATTTGGCTGATGACACCATTCTCTCATTGCTCCCAGAATCACAGAGAAATTTTACCTACAGCTACTGGTTGTCTCGTGGTCGTCGTGTGGTGGAGAAGGCATTTGGAGTCTTGTCTCAAAGGTAATTATTTATAATTGTTGCGGTTAGTGTTGCTAGGCTACAGGTAAAGTGTGTACATACTTAAATACACACCTATACACCCACATACTATATAATGGCCCGGTCACACGCCAATTAACGAAGGGCAACAAAGCCCAAACTAAACAAGAAATCTGGACTTTCATTGGCATCGTTTATCCTTCCTTCAGCTTCGTTCCTGCAGCTGGTGTTTCATCAGGATTTTTAAACTGTCAAAAAATTTGAACGAATGCCGCCCGAAAACCTCAATTCATCCATATTTCGTTTTGCTGGAGTTTTTGACGGTTTCTTGTCGTTTGCTTACTTTTTGTAACGTTAGTGTTTAGTTCAACTTTGTTCAACCAGCTGAATGTTTTCACACAGTACAGAAGGCGGTTTGTGAGCGCTCTTGTGGAAGAGAGATGCAGCTCCCACGCGGCAGAGCTGGTGTCTGGTTTGGGACTTCTGCTGCTGCGTGATGTAAAATGGACTGCATTTACAACCCCTGGCAAAAATTATGGAATCACCAGCCTCAGAGGATGTTCATTCAGTTGTTTAATTTTGTAGAAAAAAAAAAGCAGATCACAGACATGACACAAAACTAAAGTCATTTCAAATGGCAACTTTCTGGCTTTAAGAAACACTATAAGAAATCAGGGAAAAAAAATTGTGGCAGTCAGTAACGGTTACTTTTTTAGACCAAGCAGGGGGAAAAAATATGGAATCACTCAATTCTGAGGAAAAAATTATGGGATCATGAAAAACAAAAGAACGCTCCAACACATCACTAGTATTTTGTTGCACCACCTCTGGCTTTTATAA
The DNA here is from genome assembly GCF_902500255.1 of Thalassophryne amazonica. NCBI lineage: Eukaryota > Metazoa > Chordata > Actinopteri > Batrachoidiformes > Batrachoididae > Thalassophryne > Thalassophryne amazonica. The sequence continues at coordinate 76,298,970 of NC_047105.1, read as the reverse complement.
CAGCTTGCAGTCTCTGAGGCATGGACTTAATGAGTGACAAACAGTACTCTTCATCAATCTGGCTCCAACTTTCTATGATTGCTGTTGCCAGATCAGCTTTGCAGGTTGGAGCCTTGTCATGGACCATTTTCTTCAACTTCCACCAAAGATTTTCAATTGGATTAAGATCCGGACTATTTGCAGGCCATGACATTGACCCTATGTGTCTTTTTGCAAGGAATGTTTTCACAGTTTTTGCTCTATGGCAAGATGCATTATCATCTTGAAAAATGATTTCATCATCCCCAAACATCCTTTCAATTGATGGAATAAGAAAAGTGTCCAAAATATCAATGTAAACTTGTGCATTTATTGATGATGTAATGACAGCCATCTCCCCAGTGCCTTTACCTGACATGTAGCCCCATATCATCAATGACTGTGGAAATTTACATGTTCTCTTCAGGCAGTCATCTTTATAAATCTGATTGGAACGGCACCAAACAAAAGTTCCAGCATCATCACCTTGCCCAATGCAGATTCGAGATTCATCACTGAATATGACTTTCATCCAGTCATCCACAGTCCACGATTGCTTTTTCCTTAGCCCATTGTAACCTTGTTTTTTTCTGTTTAGGTGTTAATGATGGCTTTCGTTAGCTTTTCTGTATGTAAATCCCATTTCCTTTAGGCGGTTTCTTACAGTTCGGTCACAGACGTTGACTCCAGTTTCCTCCCATTCGTTCCTCATTTGTTTTGTTGTGCATTTTTGATTTTTGAGACATATTGCTTTAAGTTTTCTGTCTTGACGCTTTGATGTCTTCCTTGGTCTACCAGTATGTTTGCCTTTAACAACCTTCCCATGTTGTTTGTATTTGGTCCAGAGTTTAGACACAGCTGACTGTGAACAACCAACATCTTTTGCAACATTGCGTGATGATTTACCCTCTTTTAAGAGTTTGATAATCCTCTCCTTTGTTTCAATTGACATTTCTCGTGTTGGAGCCATGATTCATGTCAGTCCACTTGGTGCAACAGCTCTCCAAGGTGTGATCACTCCATTTTAGATGCAGACTAACGAGCAGATCTGATTTGATGCAGGTGTTATTTTTGGGGATGAAAATTTACATGGTGATTAAAAAAGTAACCGTTACTGTCTGCCACGATTTTTTTTCCTGATTTCTTATAGTGTTTCTTAAAGCCAGAAAGTTGCCATTTGAAATGACTTTAGTTTTGTGTCATGTCTGTGATCTGCTTTTTTTCTACAAAATTAAACAACTGAATGAACATCCTCCGAGGTCGGTGATTCCATAATTTTTGCCAGGGGTTGTATATAGCGCTTTTGCCATCTGCATCAGACTCTCAAAGCGCTTTACAAATAATGCCTCACATTCACCCCGATGTCAGGGTGCTGCCATACAAGGCGCTCACTACACACCGGAACCAGTGGAGGATTAAAGACCTTGCCCAAGGGCCTTAGTGATTTTCCAGTCAGGCTAGGATTTGAACTGAGGATCTTCTGGTCTCAAGCCCAACGCTTTAACCACTAGATCATGTGCGGCTGCTGTCCTGCCTGGCCAGCAAGACTTTGTCGGCCTCCTCCACCAGGGCACGGCAGTCCGTGTCAATTTAAAGTTTTTAATTCACCTAAGAGGCAAGTCTTTTGGATGTGGGAGAAAGCCGGAGCACCCGGAGGGAACCCAGACAAACATAGGGAGAACATGCAAACTCCACACAGAAAGGCCACAGGTGGGAAGTGAACCCATGACCTTCTTGCTGTGAGGCAACAGTGCTAACCACTAATCCACTGTGCTGTCATAAGAACAATAATAATAATCATAAAAATAATCCAAATCCATGTACTGAAAAATTCACTAGTGAGCTAGTTCATATGTTCCTGTCCTGTACACTTAAATTTATTTGTTCACTTATTTAACATCAGTTGGAGCTCCAAGTCCCATCTTTTCACACTTCACTTACAATTACAGAACTGTCTTCAGCAGTAGCCCAGTGCTCCAATGAGTCATCTGAAGACCTTTCCAAAGCCCTTCTTTGGATAACCTGCAAGTTAGCAATGGCAAAAAAGAGGCACTTTCAGAACACAGATTTGTTTAGTTTTGAAGACTTTTCATTACAGTAACAGGATAAATAAAATTTATAAGCAGGAGATTTGTCCTGAAGGTCCAGCAGTGTTCCCGCCAACTTGGTACTAGAAGGTCACATATTTGGCCACTCACTTATATTTGAATCCTTCTAGATCTGACACAGAAACAGTATGCTAAGGTCTTCAGAACTTGCATAAGAGGGTTGAGTAGTTATTGAACTGAATTGAAGAAGATTTACTTTGAACATAACAAAAGAAAAAATACATCAGACAACATAAAATTAAAATTAGTTCAAAACGGAGTGAGAAGAAGTCAAAACTTATCTAATCCCACCCCTTCTCCCTGTATAATGATTTACATATCAATCCATGTTTCCTTAAAAATATCATTGACAATCATAATAATAATAGCAACAACTAATAATAACAATAATAATGATACAATGATACAATTATAGAAAAAAGACAGACATAAGGAACCCAACAAAACAAAACACAACAGAAAAGATAGACCCAACTAACAATGAACATAAATAAATCCATAAACAAATATAGAAATAAATAATAAGTTTCCCTTGAACACCTAGTAACTCTCACACTTCATCCCTGTATCCCATGAAAACACATTCCTTATATTTTGTTTTGAACTGTTAAATGTTTAAAAAAGTTACACGGTAAAGGGCTATCTGTTGTGTCACAGATTTGACCCCCCCAAAAAAGTGGTCCAAAGTCAGTTATATCTCAAATATCTCTGTTCTATGAAGATTTGGTGTTGAGTAATCATTGGTGTGGGGGGTGGGGGGGTGGGGTGGGGGGTGGGACGCGTATAAAGACACATGCAACGATGACCAGATACACACAGTTGGAATCCATCACTCTGCATTGTGATGACAGGAGCTAATTAGTGATCATAATGTTGTCCAGTAAGTAACATTACACACATAGCTGATTGTTGAGCATTTACTTTTTTCAACAACACTGTGATTATTGAGTTCTTCAACCTACAATGAAATAGAGCGGTTTATTGTCACATTTGCATTCAACATTTCTGTGTTAATGTGGAAAAACAAAGTAAAAAACTAAAACACTTGAGATCTGTGGGGAATCTCACAAAACAATACCCCCACTCTGCCGTACTAGTCGCTTGCATGTACTACATTCATTCATTTTTTAAATCCACTTACTCTAATCAAGAGTCATAGGGGGAGAGGGGCTAGAGCCCATCTCAGCAGTCATAGGGTGAGAGGGGTGGGTACACTCTGGACAGGATGCCAGCCTATCGTAGGGCCACATATAGACTGACAAACTCATTCACACTTACAACAAATTTAATTTTCCAGTCCACCTAACCTGCACGCGTTTGGAAGTAGGAGGAAGCCAGAGCACCCGAAGGGAACCCTTGGCCACACATCCCTATTTCACAATTACCATCTTTTTAACTACTACTTACTCCTGTTTTTTTTCCTGCAATCCCAGCCTCACCCACTGAGTAGGTATAAAAAATTAATAGATTGTAAAATCTATGTATCTATTGATTAAGCTTAACTATGTCAGTAACCTTGAAGACAATCTGTTTACCTGTTGATGGTACTTCTGGTTTAGGTGGCAGGCTGACTCCCAATTTGGTGAGTTTTTGACACTGATTGCTCCTTGTCTGTCAAGAGAATGGGATCTGGGTCCTCTCCGCTGACTGCGACGGTGCCACGACTTCAGCTGCTCATTCACCACTTGTCGTGGAAGACCATTAGCGCGGTAGTGTGGATGGTCCCACTTGGCTGGAGAGGGTGGACGTCTGACATCAGGAGGTAACAGCTTTTGTGCTCTCTGAATGGGTACAGCAGCCTCTTGATGCCAATAGCCATATCTGTTTGAAGTACCAGGACTCCGTTGACCATAATAGCTCCGTGTAATGTCTGCATCACATGGGTATCCCATTTCTTCATTGTAATAAACGCGGGGAAAACTGGGGCTTGACTGGTGCTGAGGATTATGGTAAAATCCAGAATGTAAGAAGGCTGGGGGTCCACAGATACCAACTGGGCTTGAGCGCAGGAATGCAGCTGGGTATTGTTTGGGTGAATCACATGGCACATCTTGACATGGTGAGCTGCTGTAAGATGCAAATGAGTGTTCAGAATTACTATCTTCAGAGCTAGCATGGCTTCCATAATTCACCATCATGGCAGGATTTTCATTTAAGGTTATTGAGTACTCCGTCAATCGCCTTCTTGGTCCTCTGCTGTGACGGCGTTCCTTTTGCGTGTCAAATGAAGATTCTGGGTTCGATACCCTGCGCCAATACATGCAAAAATGACACACAACCCATACATTAACAATGTTACTCAGAAGACATGTACAAACACTCAAAATATTTAATTTCATACATTACATTTACAAAGACATGAGACACACTCGATGAAATTGAGGTGAAGCTACCTGAGGGAGAGGTGTCTGTGCACACGGATCTCAGGCGTAGAGGGGGTGCTGTCTGACTGGGATTGGCAAAGTCTCAAATGGGAAAGTTGCTCTGGCAGAGCTGCATGTCCTAAACACTTCTCCAGTGGTGGCAACAATTGCATTTTGACCGGAGTGCTAGACACATATAATGGTAGATGAGAATTATGAGTATTTCCTATGCACAAGTACCAAACGAAATATAAATCTTTCTGTCACATTAGCCTGATCATGATTGTAAATGAAAAAATGTTAACTTTGCATCTACACAGCACATTCTGTTTAAGTTTAGTAGATGCTGTTCACATTTAAACCTAGTATTTCTAAAATAACATATGTGACACAAGTACCAAAGACAACCTACAATAATGAAATAATCTGACATGTTTAGCCGCATGTTCTCCCTGAATTGCTGGCTGTCTAAGTGGTGTCCAAAAAAAATGAGGTGGGCTTCATAGATAATTGGCAAAGCTTCTGGGGAAAACCTGGTCTTGTTAGGAGAGACGGCATCCATCCCACTTTGGATGGAGCAGCTCTCATTTCTAGAAATCTGGCCAATTTTATTAAATCCTCCAAACCGTGACTATCCAGGGTTGGGACCAGGAAGCAGAGTTGTTGTCTTACACACCTCTCTGCAGCTTCTCTCCCCCTGCCATCCCCTCATTACCCCATCCCCACAAAGACGGTGCCTGCTCCCAGACCACCAATAACCAGCAAAAATTTATTTAAGCATAAAAATTCAAAAAGAAAAAATAATATAGCACCTTCAACTGCACCACAGACTAAAACAGTTAAATGTGGTCTATTAAACATTAGGTCTCTCTCTTCTAAGTCCCTGTTAGTAAATGATATAATAATTGATCAACATATTGATTTATTCTGCCTTACAGAAACCTGGTTACAGCAGGATGAATATGTTAGTTTAAATGAGTCAACACCCCCGAGTCACACTAACTGCCAGAACGCTCGCAGCACGGGCCGAGGCGGAGGATTAGCAGCAATCTTCCACTCCAGCTTATTAATTAATCAAAAACCCAGACAGAGCTTTAATTCATTTGAAAGCTTGACTCTTAGTCTTGTCCATCCAAATTGGAAGTCCCAAAAACCGGTTTTATTTGTTGTTACCTATCGTCCTCCTGGTCGTTACTGTGAGTTTCTCTGTGAATTTTCGGACCTTTTGTCTGACTTAGTGCTTAGCTCAGATAAGATAATTATAGTGGGCGATTTTAACATCCACACAGATGCTGAGAATGACAGCCTCAACACTGCATTTAATCTATTGTTAGACTCGATTGGCTTTGCTCAAAATGTAAATGAGTCCACCCACCACTTTAATCATACCTTAGATCTGTTCTGACTTATGGTATGGAAATTGAAGACTTAACAGTATTCCCTGAAAACCCCCTTCTGTCTGATCATTTCTTAATAACATTTACATTTACTCTGATGGACTACCCAGCAGTGGGGAATAAGTTTCATTACAGTAGAAGTCTTTCAGAAAGCGCTGTAACTAGGTTTAAGGATATGATTCCTTCTTTATGTTCTCCAATGCCATATACCAACACAGGGCAGAGTAGCTACCTAAACTCTGTGAGTGAGATAGATTATCTCGTCAATAGTTTTATATCCTCTTTGAGGACAACTTTGGATGCTGTAGCTCCTCTGAAAAAGAGAGCCTTAAATCAGAAGTGCCTGACTCCGTGGTATAACTCACAAACTCGCAGCTTAAAGCAGATAACCCGTAAGTTGGAGAGGAAATGGCGTCTCACTAATTTAGATGATCTTCACTTAGCCTGGAAAAAGAGTCTGTTGCTCTATAAAAAAGCCCTCCGTAAAGCTAGGACATCTTACTACTCATCACTAATTGAAAGGAAAATAGAAACAACCCCAGGTTTCTTTCAGCACTGTAGCCAGGCTGACAAAGAGTCAGAGCTCTATTGAGCTGAGTATTCTTTAATTTTAACTAGTAATGACTTCATGACTTTCTTTGGCTAATAAAATTTTAACTATTAGAGAAAAAATTACTCATAACCATCCAAAGACATATCGTTCTCTTTGGCTGCTTTCAGTGATGCCGGTATTTGGTTAGACTCTTTCTCTCCGATTGTTCTGTCTGAGTTATTTTCATTAGTTACTTCCTCCAAACCATCAACATGTCTATTAGACCCGATTCCTACCAGGCTGCTCAAGGAAGCCCTACCATTAATTAATGCTTCGATCTTAAATATGATCATTCTATCTTTATTAGTTGGCTATGTACCACAGGCTTTTAAGGTGGCAGTAATTAAACCATTACTTAAAAAGCCATCACTTGACCCAGCTATCTTAGCTAATTATAGGCCAATCTCCAACCTTCCTTTTCTCTCAAAAATTCTTGAAAGGGTAGTTGTAAAATAGCTAACTGATCATCTGCAGAGGAATGGTCTATTTGAAGAGTTTCAGTCAGGGTTTAGAATTCATCATAGTACAGAAACAGCATTAGTGAAGGTTACAAATGATCTTCTTATGGCCTCAGACAGTGGGCTCATCTCTGTGCTTGTTCTGTTAGACCTCAGTGCTGCTTTTGATACTGTTGACCATAAAATTTTATTACAGAGATTAGAGCATGCCGTAGGTATTAAAGGCACTGCACTGCGGTGGTTTGAATCATATTTATCTAATACATTACAATTTGTTCATGTAAATGGGGAATCTTCTTCACAGACTAAGGTTAATTATGGAGTTCCACAAGGTTCTGTGCTAGGACCAATTTTATTCACTTTATACATGCTTCCCTTAGGTAGTATTATTAGACAGCATTGTTTAAATTTTCATTGTTACGCAGATGATACCCAGCTTTATCTATCCATGAAGCCAGAGGACACACACCAATTAGCTAAACTGCAGGATTGTCTTACAGACATAAAGACATGGATGACCTCTAATTTCCTGCTTTTAAACTCAGATAAAACTGAAGTTATTGTACTTGGCCCCACAAATCTTAGAAACATGGTGTCTAACAAGATCCTTACTCTGGATGGCATTACCCTGACCTCTAGTAATACTGTGAGAAATCTTGGAGTCATCTTTTGATCAGGATATGTCATTCAATGCGCATATTAAACAAATATGTAGGACTGCTTTTTTGCATTTGCGCAATATCTCTAAAATTAGAAAGGTCTTGTCTCAGAGTGATGCTGAAAAACTAATTCATGCATTTAATTTCCTCTAGGCTGGACTATTGTAATTCATTATTATCAGGTTGTCCTAAAGTTCCCTGAAAAGCCTTCAGTTAATTCAAAATGCTGCAGCTAGAGTACTGACAGGGACTAGAAGGAGAGAGCATATTTCACCCATATTGGCTTCTCTTCATTGGCCTCCTGTTAATTCTAGAATAGAATTTAAAATTCTTCTTCTTACTTATAAGGTTTTGAATAATCAGGTCCCATCTTATCTTAGGGACCTCATATTACCATATCACCCCAATAGAGCGCTTCGCTCTCAGACTGCAGGCTTACTTGTAGTTCCTAGGGTTTGTAAGAGTAGAATGGGAGGCAGAGCCTTCAGTTTTCAGGCTCCTCTCCTCTAGAACCAGCTCCCAATTCGGATCAGGGAGACAGACACCCTCTCTACTTTTAAGATTAGGCTTAAAACTTTCCTTTTTGCTAAAGCTTATAGTTAGGGCTGGATCAGGTGACCCTGAACCATCCCTTAGTTATGCTGCTATAGACTTAGACTGCTGGGGGGTTCCCATGATGCACTGAGTGTTTCTTTCTCTTTTTGCTCTGTATGCACCACTCTGCATTTAATCATTAGTGATTGATCTCTGCTCCCCTCCACAGCATGTATTTTTCCTGGTTCTCTCCCTCAGCCCCAACCAGTCCCAGCAGAAGACTGCCCCTCCCTGAGCCTGGTTCTGCTGGAGGTTTCTTCCTGTTAAAAGGGAGTTTTTCCTTCCCACTGTCGCAAGTGCTTGCTCACAGGGGGTCGTTTTGACCGTTGGGGTTTTTCCGTAATTATTGTATGGCTTTGCCTTACAATATAAAGCGCCTTGGGGCAACTGTTTGTTGTGATTTGGCGCTATATAAAAAAAATTGATTTGATTTGATCTGTGTTCACCTTTACAGATAGAAGAAAAAAAAAAACATCCCTATGAAATATCAAGTTAATTCAATGACATGGAGGAAAGCATGGAGTTTGAAAATTATCCTAAAATACTTCTGTACTGAAATGTGGAAGTGCTTGTACATGCTCATAACACAGATCCATTGCACTGTCACGTTATCATGGGTTAGTTTATACAACCCCTGGCAAAAATTATGGAATCACCGGCCTCGGAGGATGTTCATTCAGTTGTTTAATTTTGTAGGAAAAAAGCAGATCACAGACATGACACAAAACTAAAGTCATTTCAAATGGCAACTTTCTGGCTTTAAGAAACACTATAAGAAATCAGGAAAAAAAATTGTGGCAGTCAGTAACGGTTACTTTTTTAGACCAAGCAGAGGGAAAAAAAAAAAAAATGGAATCACTCAATTCTGAGGAATAAATTATGGAATCACCCTGTAAATTTTCATCCCCAAAACTAACACCTGCATCAAATCAGATCTGCTCGTTAGTCTGCATCTAAAAAAGGAGTGATCACACCTTGGAGAGCTGTTGCACTAAGTGGACTGACATGAATCATGGCTCCAACACGAGAGATGTCAGTTGAAACAAAGGAGAGGATTATCAGACTCTTAAAAGAGGGTAAATCATCACGCAATGTTGCAAAAGATGTTGGTTGTTCACAGTCAGCTGTGTCTAAACTCTGGACCAAATACAAACAACATGGGAAGGTTGTTAAAGGCAAACATACTGGTAGACCAAGGAAGACATCAAAGCGTCAAGACAGAAAACTTAAAGCAATATGTCTCAAAAATCAAAAATGCACAACAAAACAAATGAGGAACGAATGGGAGGAAACTGGAGTCAACGTCTGTGACCGAACTGTAAGAAACCGCCTAAAGGAAATGGGATTTACATACAGAAAAGCTAAACGAAAGCCATCATTAACACCTAAACAGAAAAAAACAAGGTTACAATGGGCTAAGGAAAAGCAATTGTGGACTGTGGATGACTGGATGAAAGTCATATTCAGTGATGAATCTCGAATCTGCATTGGGCAAGGTGATGATGCTGGAACTTTTGTTTGGTGCAGTTCCAATGAGATTTATAAAGATGACTGCCTGAAGAGAACATGTAAATTTCCACAGTCATTGATGATATGGGGCTGCATGTCAGGTAAAAGCACTGGGGAGATGGCTGTCATTACATCATCAATAAATGCACAAGTTTACGTTGATATTTTGGACACTTTTCTTATCCCATCAATTGAAAGGATGTTGGGGATGATGAAATCATTTTCAAGATGATAATGCATCTTGCCATAGAGCAAAAACTGTGAAAACATTCCTTGCAAAAAGACACAGAGTCAATGTCATGGCCTGCAAATAGTCCGGATCTTAATCCAATTGAAAATCTTTGGTGGAAGTTGAAGAAAATGGTCCATGACAAGGCTCCAACCTGCAAAGCTGATCTGGCAACAGCAATCATAGAAAGTTGGAGCCAGATTGATGAAGAGTACTGTTTGTCACTCATTAAGTCCATGCCTCAGAGACTGCAAGCTGTTATAAAAGCCAGAGGTGGTGCAACAAAATACTAGTGATGTATTGGAGCGTTCTTTTGTTTTTCATGATTCCATAATTTTTTCTTCAGAACTGAGTGATTCCATATTTTTTTCCCTCTGCTTGGTCTAAAAAGTAACCGTTACTGACTGCCACAATTTTTTTTCCTGATTTCTTATAGTGTTTCTTAAAGCCAGAAAGTTGCCATTTGAAATGACTAGTTTTGTGCCATGTCTGTGATCTGCTGTTTTTCTACAAAATTATACAACTGAATGAACATCCTCTGAGGCCGGTGATTCCATAATTTTTGCCAGGGGTTGTATTAGTGCCTTTTTTTGTGGTGCTCTACCCATTTACACCATTTAAACAGAAGGTGGCAGTGTTGTGTATTTTATGTAGAAAACTACAATTCACAATGGGAAAAGACCATACGATTTTGACAGAAAATGATTTTTGGGATAGACAAAACATAATTTATATAGCAGAAATAATGTAAGAAATTAAGAAAGTTGTTTTCAATCAGTTCCATGTTCTTGGAGAAGTTTTATTGGAGGTGTTATCCTCACTGCTTGTTTTCTATATCCTCACACACACACACACACACACACACACACACACACACACACACACACACGCTTTTGGTTAATTTGCAGATATTGTCATTTGGGTTCACAGTGGCAAAATTCATTCAAGAAAATGTTATAGGCCCATTTTTATTCCCATGCTACTCTAGTCCTGTATTGTTTCTGGGTCACGCAAAGATGACAATTGTGTACAGAAACACTTTTTGACACACTAACATGCAACCCCACATTGTAACAGTGAATTATCACTGTTGCACAATGGCCTTAATACCTGACAAAATAGTGAAAACTGAGAAAATTAATATTTACCTGAAGCATGAAGAAATGCAAATGAATTTCAGCACTCAAAAATGAGATGTTATGCTAACAGTAGTGATAGCAAAATCAAATCTCCAAATTAATCATGGGCATGTTGTGGGAATAACAAACTCAAACAATCAGAACATAATTTGTCATCCCCTTTAAGACACTGCTTAGGGTACACTCAGAAATAAAAGGTTTTCGAGGGCGTACTAGGTGTGCATCATTAAAATAAGGCGCAGCTGTTTCAGCTGGAATTTGACAGGGCCCTCATACTCGTATGTACGCAAATTCCTGAACGAATTGAAGTACATAGCCTGCAGGTTCACAGAGACCTGTCACCTGCAGTATTTATAAAGGCAAGATAAAAGTAAGATAAGACCTCTTCACTTTGACTCTAAGTGAAAATGCGCTGTAGTGTGCTCTAACACAAAGGGAGTGAGTGTGTTTCCTCTTTTATGTTAAGGCTGGAGTGTGTGATTAGAGTCTGTAACGCATTTTTGTATCAAAGCTCAAGTTACTATATATCTTAATAATGTATTATTCATTTCAAACAATCTTTAGCCCGGACCTCTATGAAAACCGAAACTAATTATTTATCTGATCTCCAGACAGCCTCAGCCATGGCCTGTCACACAAGAAAAGCTGCATATTAGTTTTTACTTTTACTTTAAGTTTTGTTTTCAGTTCAGATGGTTTAATGTACTAATGTGCATCCCTACAGAAACAAGCATAGTGCAGGCAAACTGTGAGCTCAACCATCTGGGCCATTAATCCTTGTCCATCTGATGATTTCTTTTGTCCAAACTGCATCAATTATTATTAAATATGCTGGTCAGTACACATTTATTTGTTCAGTCCTTATGTTACACACCACAAGCTGAGGCCTTACTGCATTAATCTACTGTTCACTTCTCCACATTGCTGTGGGTCAAGTATAAGGTCTGAAACACACAGCAAGCATCAAGCTTGCGTTACGGCAGTGTTAGAAGATTAGATAGAACTTTATTGATCCCTTGGGAAGACTCCCTCAGGGAAAAGGAGGAAAACTGTGTTGTTTCATCTCGGTATTCATGTTAACAGATCAAACCTTGCAGACAGTGATGATGCCTGTCTGCAAGGTACACGTCCCACAAGCGTGTGTTGCATTGTGTGAAATGCTCTTCTCTGGAGAACAGACCCGGCACCCCCCATGTGCCGGGTCCCCCCATTTCTATTTAGCTGCAGCATGCAGCTAAATAGAAATAAAAACACTCTGACAACATCCCGGCAACATTAAATCATTAACACCTTTTACAGGACTTTCTCTGACTGGGAAAGAAATCACACCCATGAAAAGACAAACAGAATTAAAAAAAAAAAAAAAATCTTTTTGAGTGACTGAAAAAAGTCATAACTGCTGTCTGGATACAAGAACTCACTTTCTTATCTTTCCAGCCAGAGCTCCAAATGGAGCTCCACTTGGAGCTCTGTGACTTAAGCTCTGAATTACAAACAATATCTAAAAGGACAAAGTTGATGTTGAGTCAACATGTACTTAATATGCCCATTAGTTTATATCAGCCACTGACTACAGCAGGTGATTTCACTTATGAACTCATCCCACCATCCTACGAACAAAAGAGGCTGCCCGAGCTGCATCTGCTGCCCCCTAGTGGGTAAAAACTTGCATCTCATCCAGGTAACTAGTCAACACACAAACCAATCTGCTCTTTGACAAAATGATGGGAACACAACCTTGAACATTTGTTGGTGATTAGTTTATCAATAAACTTGCCGTTTTTATCTTTTCCTTCATGTATGATAAGTCTTTTGCACCTCCTTTGAGCTGCCGGTTCTTCGCAATTTTGTTTGTGTGTGTCCCCACCTAAGAGGATACATGACTCTGGTCCACACAACACAGCAGCTGCTGGACCATGGTAATGCACCTTAATGGCGAATGCTATTCATCAGAAAATGGGAATAAGAGACAGAACTGTGTGGCAAGTTTGTCAAGATGACACTGATGTGTAAGAGTACAGTAGGACAAGCTGAAAATTTGAAATTACCCCCCAACAACTAGTCTTTCTTACCTTGTCTTGCTAGAGGAGCGGGACTTTTTGCTCTTCTCATAAGGCTGGTCGAGACTAGACTCTGACCATGGGGAGTGCTGAATGGGAGGAGGGTCATATATAGGACTAGAAGTCAAATTCAGTGGAGTCTCAAATACTGAATGATGAGACTGGGTTGGAGTGAGCAGCAATGTTTGTGGCACCACAGATGGAGACATGTAGGAGCCGTCTAAGGAGGAGATGGAGGACTCTAAAGCTGGCTGGGTAGCCTCTGTCTCTCCTGGACAGCGAACCATTGAGGATGGTTGTGATGACTGGCTTGTCGCATCTAAAGAAAAACACAAATTATGTTGTTCAAAGTACAGACTTAGTTTATTTAAACCAATGATGTATTTTCTTTCAATATTACGTAATTCTTGAGATTTCATATTTTATTACATAAAAGCAGTGTGGCATCAGACTCTTTCAAGATACTTAGTGGACTGTGCAGATACTGTATGTTACATGTCCACCTGACAGATAGCGGGTAAGTCCAGTTACCTTCATCTTGCACTGCAGAATCTGATAGAGAGCTGTCATCAGAAGTACACAGATCTGAAAAGCAAAAATAATCATTTAGATTTATGTGTGGAATTAATTTGGTACAAAGGATTGTTAAAAAAAACAGTTCCATATAGGTCATAAAAAGGACTTAAACTCATTTTTTTAGTTTGGGAAAGGCTCCTCTGACCTTGTGCAATATTCAAAGCAGGGAGTGGTGAGGACCGGCCGTGTTCCAGCCGCAACTGGAAAGCCATTTCTTGTAGGCGTTTCAGTTTCTTTTCTTCTTGCTTACACTGCTGTACTCGACTCTTTTTAACAGCCTTACTTAGGTGAGCTTCTTCACAGAGCTTGCGTGCTGCTTCGTATATCTTCATCTGAAGTGCCAGCTCAGTATCCACCAAACTCATTTCAGTCTCCTGTAAAGGTTATTGCCACAAATTAAGTATATTTGGATTGCTGTTTGTGTGTCTTGAAATTATGGCCTGAGGTGCACTGTTATAATAAAAGACACTGAGTTTTACATTCTGTACCTCTGTTCCTCGAGGGATGCTCAGTTTATCCAGTTTAAATGCAGCACCAATGCGTCTTCGTACTACTGGAGGCTTTTCTCCTGGCAATAGAGGGTAATCTTCAGACAGTCGGCCTATCAACTCCTAAATGGCGCAAAATAAAGATAAAAACATATCAGCAAGGCAACTGCATGGAAAATAAGAACAAAAATAAATCAAGAAAGATGATCAAATGATTTTATCAGTTAATGAGGGTGAACGAATGACGTGATCTTTAAAAACAAATTAATCCCTTCATTCTATTTGTTCAAATAAACACACACTTTCCTGCAGACAGTTTATTCTGCAGCAGGTCTAAGTTATGTACAAGTATCTTGTTCAGATCTCTTTACATGTTCAGACATACACTGTAGTTTGTAGTGAGTCTCTTGCACAATTCTGTTTTCCCAGCAATTTTATTTTGCAACACATTCTTTGAGTCTCGCTTTCACACTCTATCCAGTATCCATGCATATGCAACCCAAAACATAACAAGGCAAACATGGCTACTGATAATGGATAACAGATTTACGACACTGTGACTCTGAATCACTTTTAGTCAGTCACCTCCACAGACGGATAAAATACCAGACCAAAAAAACAAACAAACAAAAAAGTGTGGTCTATAATCTGGCTTCATCACTGAAAAAAGGGAGAGGCATTGTGCGTCCCATTAGCACACCTAAGCATGTCCTAACAGGAGAGCCAAGCCCAAGTGTCAAAAGAAAAGAATGATCAGATTTGGGATTTCACCTTAGGGCACATACACAAGCCACAGATACTTGCACAGCTGAGTAAGTGTGTCCAGTTTTGAAAATAAATTACCGTACTGTAGTTATGTGGTGTCTTTTTTGCACTTGCAAGTAAAAAGCAGGTTGTAGAAAAGATTTTAAAACTGTCACTGTGACAGCATACTGTCTATTTAGTTTCGCTACATAACGTATTGTAAATATATCTCAGAAGTAGATATAAGTATGTAGAAAATGTCTCAAAATCACATGTCCACCATATAAACATTTTCAAATTATCTGCAACAGTGTGGACGTGCCTCAGCGTGCCTTAGAAAAGTCCCCTTAAAAAGCTTCATCTGTCATCCTGCCGTAATGTGTGTCATCAAACATCTTGAGAGGAACGGCCCCACCTACTTTATCCTAAGGTCCTGCGTAATATGCAAGACTAGACTTATGGTGAGAATGTTTTGTAACCATCTGCCTAATGATATGACAATTATCTTACGTTTTGTTTGCTGAGGTCTGTTGAAACCTTCATGAATTTAGATCATCGGGATTATGTGTCTCATTTGTTCTGTGGCAACTTAATAGTAAGCTTAAGAGTCTTTGCAATCATTAGAACAGCAGCTACTCTGGTAAGATTATCACATGTAAATTGGATTAAGGTGAGTACGGTGCATCCGGAAAGTATTCACAGCGCTTAACTCTTTCCACATTTTGTTATGTTACAGCCTTATTCCAAAATGGATGAAATAAATTTTTTGCCTCAAAAGTCTACACACAATACCCCATAATGACAATGTGAATTTTTTTAGATTTATGCAAATTTGTAAAACAAACAAAAAAACAATACCCCTAATGACAATGCGAAAAAGTTTTTTAATAAATTTTTGCAAATTTATTAAAAATAAAAAATAAAGAAATCACATTAATTTAGATCATCGGGATTATGTGTCTCATTTTCTCTGTGGCACGTTTCCAAACTCTGTACTCTGTCTTTATTAGCTTTAGTGTGGCGGGTTCGGATTTTACTCACAGCTTCACGGATACAAAGTTTCTTCAGCTCCAATATGCAGAGCTCTAACCGGTCCTGGAGTGACTGATGCTTGAGCTTCATAGCCCTCGTGTGTGTTGTCACATCCTTCATATGAATCGTCGGGCTGTCAGAACCTGCACCACAAAGAAACAAACAAATTCATCTGAGATTAAATGGATGAAATGAGTTTCCTAAATATATTTCTTCGCTACTCAATAAATCACAGTGAGAGGCGATAAAGTACAACCCCTGGCAATAATTATGGAATCACCGGCCTCAGAGGATGTTCATTCAGTTGTTTAATTTTGTAGGAAAAAAGCAGATCACAGACATGACACAAAACTAAAGTCATTTCAAATGGCAACTTTCTGGCTTTAAGAAACACTAAGAAATCAGGAAAAATAATTGTGGCAGTCAGTAACGGTTACTTTTTTAGACCAAGCAGAGGGAAAAAAATATGGACTCACTCAATTCTGAGGAATAAATTATGGAATCACCCTGTAAATTTTCATCCCCAAAACTAACACCTGCATCAAATCAGATCTCTTTGTTAGTCTGCATCTAAAAAGGAGTGATCACACCTTGGAGAGCTGTTGCACCAAGTGGACTGACATGAATCATGGCTCCAACATGAGAGATGTCAACTGAAACAAAGGACAGGATTATCAAACTCTTAAAAGAGGGTAAATCATCACGCAATGTTGCAAAAGATGTTGGTTGTTCACAGTCAGCTGTGTCTAAACTCTGGACCAAATACAAACAACATGGGAAGGTTGTTAAAGGCAAACATACTGGTAGACCAAGGAAGACATCAAAGCATCAAGACAGAAAACTTAAAGCAATATGTCTCAAAAATCGAAAATGCACAACAAAACAAATGAGGAACGAATGGGAGGAAACTGGAGTCAACGTCTGTGACCAAACTGTAAGAAACCGCCTAAAGGAAATGGAATTTACATACAGAAAAGCTAAACGAAAGCCATCATTAACACTTAAACAGAAAAAAACAAGGTTACAATGGGCTAAGGAAAAGCAATCGTGGACTGTGGATGACTGGATGAAAGTCATATTCAGTGATGAATCTCGAATCTGCATTGGGCAAGGTGATGATGCTGGAACTTTTGTTTGGTGCCGTTCCAATCAGATTTATAAAGATGACTGCCTGAAGAGAACATGTAAATTTCCACAGTCATTGATGATATGGGGCTGCATGTCAGGTAAAGGCACTGGGGAGATGGCTGTCATTACATCATCAATAAATGCACAAGTTTACATTGATATTTTGGACACTTTTCTTATCCCATCAATTGAAAGGATGTTTGGGGATGATGAAATCATTTTTCAAGATGATAATGCATCTTGCCATAGAGCAAAAACTGTGAAAACATTCCTTGCAAAAAGACACATAGGGTCAATGTCATGGCCTGCAAATAGTCCGGATCTTAATCCAATTGAAAATCTTTGGTGGAAGTTGAAGAAAATGGTCCATGACAAGGCTCCAACCTGCAAAGCTGATCTGGCAACAGCAATCAGAGAAAGTTGGAGCCAGACTGATGAAGAGTACTGTTTGTCACTCATTAAGTCCATGCCTCAGAGACTGCAAGCTGTTATAAAAGCCAGAGGTGGTACAACAAAATATTAGTGATGTGTTGGAGCGTTCTTTTGTTTTTCATGATTCCATAATTTTTTCCTCAGAATTGAGTGATTCCATATTTTTTTCCCTCTGCTTGCTCTAAAAAAGTAACCGTTACTGACTGCCACAATTTTTTTTCCTGATTTCTTATAGTGTTTCTTAAAGCCAGAAAGTTGCCATTTGAAATGACTTTAGTTTTGTGTCATGTCTGTGATCTGCTTTTTTTCTACAAAATTAAACAACTGAATGAACATCCTCCAAGGCCGGTGATTCCATAATTTTTGCCAGGGGTTGTATATGCAATTTAAAAAAGTTCTATTAGCTTCTCCCTTTTGCATTTGGGGTCTGATATGGATCTGCAAACTGATTTAGCACACATTTTACACCAGTTTCCCTCCCATCCTGGCACAACTCTACATTACCTGGAAAATGAGCAGGGGTGGTTTTGAACCAGGGACCTCGCACTATGGATACAAGCACACTAACCGCTAACATCATCATGCTACAAAAAAACAAAATGTAAAACTGAACCAAAGATATGCAGTAAAACAATTTACCCGAAAGATATACTATAAAGATAAGCAAGCAAATGAGGGGAGCAATTACTTCTTTCTTGATCACATAAATTCCTTTAAAGAATAACTGATAATTTATTTTAAAAAAGACAAGAAACTGGTGTGGTTACAGCACAGTCACAGGACTACACAGTCACACAGCTGGCAACTAAATTTTATATACTGCAGTGCAGTAGAGCTGCAACTAACAATTATATTTTTAATTGATGAATTTGTTGATTATTTTTCAAATAATCAAGATAATTCTTTTTTATGAGCGTATAGATGATTTTCGGATTGGATAATTACAGTTTGATTAATTTACCAGTAAATCATAACCAGAAATTCAACCAATATCATTCAGCCTTGAATGAAATATATTTATTTTACTTTTTTTTTTTTTTTATCCCGATATATAAAGGATATAAAGAGCCAAACATTGAAAAGGCTTTCATGGGGGAGAAAAAGAGACAAATTTTCTCAAAGTCCAAAAGTCTTCAAGTCTCTTGTTTTTTTTCCACAACCCAGACATTCAGTTTAATGTCAGACAGAGGTTAAAAAAATAGTAAAGACACTAGAAAATATTCACATTTAATAACTGATTAATTGATTAGTTGAAGCACTACAGTACAGCAAAATTAATTAATTGAACTTGAACTTATTTGAACTTATTTATAATAAGTGATTAATTGGTGATGATTGCATCTTTTCTCAGTTATGATGAATGAGTATCTGCACAGCTGTGTTTCACACAATCAAAATGAGCAATAAATATCATCTTGATGATGTTTATTCAGTTTTGGCTCAGTGGTACTACTCAGTGGAGGATGCTTTATGCTGCTTTTAAAATGTGCTGTATTATATTAAAAAATGAAAACATTAAAAGGTAAAATGTAAATGTTGTGTGGTTTGCTTTGCCATCTCTGATGTTCCTTAATACTTTTTTGTTCCTTTCTTTGTACCAATAAGTTCCATTGTTATCCAGCTTCCTCGCCTTAACAGCAGTTATTAAACGTCATGACTGGTTTAAATATTAACCTTAATTAGTCTAGAGCAACCACATGCTACCACAGAGTACAACATACAGACTTATTTATACTGCTATTACTGGATCTTAGTTTTGTTCAAAGTTCCTTATGTGTGGCAGGATCTGTGTCACCGTGAACAGCATGTGAGTGTTAAACTGGCGCTGTCTGTAACCTTGGTGACTAATGACGAGGATTATTCTCAGCACTATGGGAGTGGCTTCAGGCAACAAGCACTGAGTTCCACATGCCTTTAGAGATTATTAACAGACTCCCTGCAGGTGCTGACAAACATTTTAGGTGCAACAGGAAAGAAGTGTGACAGGACTACAATAGGGACAGAATTCCTCTTCCAAGACTGACAATTCCACTATTACTTGCAGACTGGCACTTTGTCTTTGTGCAAAGCAGAATCACATGGTTCAATTATGGCACAAGGAATGTCAGAAAGCACACAACAAATTAGGACCCACAACATGGTGCAATAAAATGAAAATCCTACAATAATCAATTGTAAAATTTTGCTTGAGTAAAATACTGTGGAAAAAATCTGAATAGCAATTTCAGGACTTCCTTTAAAGAAGTCATATTCCTTGCTGGTAAATATAGAAGGGCACAATATAATTCTGGGTAATATATATGCTCCAAATATTGGGGACCCTAATTTTTTTCTGCATTTAAAGAACATTATTTTGGAGTTTGGTGATTTCCCTGTTATTCTAGGTGGGGACTTTAATCAAGTCCTAGATGTCTTTTTGGATAGATCTGGAAAATATGTTCCTAAAGCTAATAAAACACAGGCATTTATAAAGGCTTTGTGTAAAGATGGAGGTCTTCATGATTTATGGTGACTGTTAAATCCCTCCGCCCGAGACTATACCTTTTTTTCTAGTAGGCATAATGTTTTCACCCGTATACGAGGGCTGTCCATAAAGTATAGGTCCTTTTTATTTTTTTCAAAAACTATATGGATTTCATTCATATGTTTTTACGTCAGACATGCTTGAACCCTCGTGCGCATGCGTGAGTTTTTCCACGCCTGTCGGTGACGTCATTCGCCTGTGAGCACTCCTTGTGGGAGGAGTCGTCCAGCCCCTCGTCGGAATTCCTTTGTCTGAGAAGTTGCTGAGAGACTGGCGCTTTGTTTGATCAAACTTTTTTCTAAACCTGTGAGACACATCGAAGTGGACACGGTTCGAAAAATTAAGCTGGTTTTCAGTGAAAATTTTAACGGCTGATGAGAGATTTTGAGGTGATACTGTCGCTTTAAGGACTTCCCACGGAGCGAGACGTCGTGCAGCGCTCTCAGGCGGCGTCATCAGCCTGTTTCAAGCTAAAAACCTCCACATTTCAGGCTCTATTGATCCAGGACGTCATGAGAGAACAGAGAAGTTTCAGAAGAAGTCGGTTTCAGCATTTTATCCGGATATTCCACTGTTAAAGGAGATTTTTTTAATGAAAGACATGCGGACGGGTCCGCGCGTCGGGACGCAGCCGACGCGGTGCGGCGGCACAGGAAAAACACCTCTGTTGGAAGCCTTAAGGACAAGTTGGAACATGTCCAGCTGTTAAACAATTTCTCATATACTCACTCCACTGAAAGCCATCAAAAGCTGCCTGGATTTTACAAATGGTTATCAACACGGAGGTGTTTTTCCTGTGCCGCTGCACCGCGCCGGCTGCGTCCCGACGCGCGGACCCGTCCGCACGTCTTTCATTAAAAAAATCTCCTTTAACAGTGGAATATCCGGATAAAATGCTGAAACCGACTTCTTCTGAAACTTCTCTGTTCTCTCACGACGTCCTGGATCAATAGAGCCTGAAATGTGGAGGTTTTCAGCTTGAAACAGGCTGATGACGGCGCCTGAGAGCGCTGAGCGACGTCTCGCACCGTGGGAAGTCCTTAAAGCGTCAGTATCACCTCAAAATCTCTCATCAGCTGTTAAAATTTTCACTGAAAACCAGCTTAATTTTTCGAACCATGTCCACTTCGATGTGTCTCACAGGTTTAGAAAAAATTTTGATCAAACAAAGCGCCAGTCTCTCAGCAACTTCTCAGACAAAGGAATTCAGACGAGGGGCTGGACGACTCCTCCCACAAGGAGTGCTCACAGGCGAATGACGTCACCGACAGGTGTGGAAAAACTCACGCATGCGCACGAGGGTTCAAGCATGTCTGACGTTAAAACATATGAATGAAATCCATATAGTTTTTGAAAAAAATAAAAAGGACCTATACTTTATGGACAGACCTCGTAGATTACCTTTTGATTTCTCATTCATTGGTAGGAAAAGTAGTGAATTGTAATATTGGCACAATTGCATTAACTGATCATGCTCCAACTGAGCTTGCTTTTCAATGGGGAGCCCCAAAAGATAAATCTATGGGGTGGAGAATGAATACTAGTATCCTCCACAATGAACTTTTTTGCTCAAAGCTCAAAAATGACATACAACAATTTTTTTGAAGCAAATAATGGAACTGCAAAACAGAGCTCAGTGTGGGACGCATTCAAAGCCTATGTCAGGGGCATATTAATACAACAATCATCTCTAGTTAAAGAACAAGACCAAATTAAAATTTCAAAGTTAGAAGATGACTTAAAAAAGTTTGAAAAAGATTATAGAGACAACCCTAGCTCACCCACACTAGCTGCGCTGGTAAAAGCTAAATACGAGCTGAATACGATTACATCAAAAAAAAAGTTGAATACTCTCTTTACAGAATGAAACAAAAATGGAATGAATCCGTCGACAAAGCTAGCAAACTACTGGCCAGCCAACTTAAAGCACGGCAAGCTTCCTGCCAAATTAGTGCTGTTAAAAATAAGCAAGGCAAAATAATCACAAATCACAAAGAAATTAATATGGTTTTTAAAGTTTTCTATAAAAACCTCTACACTGAAGAAGGCTGTTTTTCAATACATGAAGCAGAGGAATTCTTCGGTCGACTTTATCTCCCCAAAATCTCTGAAGATCTGGCTAAAAATCTGGAACAACCCATAAATCTGGAAGAATTAAAGAAAACTCTAAATAGTTCTCCCAACGGAAAGACCCCTGGTATTGACGGGATACCAAATGAATTTTATAAAAGATCTGAATCAGAACTTTGTCCGGACCTTTTAAATGTATTCAACTCTGCCATCTCTTCTTAAAAACTACCCTCTTCGATGTCTGAATCATTAATCACCCTCTTACCCAAGAAGGGGAAAGATCATTTGGAATGTGGCAGTTATAGGCCCATTAGTCTTTTGTGCTGTGACGCAAAATTTTTCACAAAAATCTTCGCAATTAGAATCAATAAGGTAATATCTGAAATAATACACTCTGACCAGGTGGGGTTTGTCAGGGGTAGGTCTTCCTCTGATAGCTTGAGATGTTTATTACATCCGGTCTGGAAAGCACAAGACTCAGCTGACCTTATTGCAGCTTTGTCACTGGATGCCAAGAAGGCATTTGACAGGGTTAGCTGGAGCTATTTATATTTTACACTAAATAAATTTGGATTTGATAAAATTCTTCAAGACATTATTAAAATGATTTATACAAATTCTAAAGCAGTAGTAACAACTAACGGGTTGAGATCCTCTGTATTCTCCCTGGAGCGTGGGACTAAACAGTTATAATGCATACGCGGAAAGTGTGGTTGCAGCTTAATAAAAGAAAAAAAATGTCCCCTTTCCTCGTTGGCTCAGCGTCAATTTGGAAAAATCTGATGCTTATGATAGGAGGGAAGACTGTATTCTGGGGACAGTGGTTTAATAAAGGAATTCGTCAGATAGAACATGTTTTTTATGAGAATAAATTTAAGACTTTTGAAGATCTTCAATTAACTTACGGCCTCTGCAACAAAGAATTTTGGCAGTATAGCCAGCTGAAGGACTGCCTGACAAAACTAACGACATCTTTCTCTACTATTCCTTCTAAATCACTGGTACAATCTAAATTTCAAAAATTGCATAGTCTACTTCATCTAGTTAGCAATATGTACAAATATTTAAACGAAGACACGAGGTCTATTAGAAAAGTATCCGACCTTATTATTTTTTTCAAAAGCCATATGGATTTGAATCACGTGTGATTGCGTCAGACAAGCTTGAACCCTCGT
Source organism: Thalassophryne amazonica (assembly GCF_902500255.1). Classification (NCBI taxonomy): domain Eukaryota; kingdom Metazoa; phylum Chordata; class Actinopteri; order Batrachoidiformes; family Batrachoididae; genus Thalassophryne; species Thalassophryne amazonica. Next base: position 76,275,675 of record NC_047105.1, on the reverse strand, counting down.
GCATATGCGCGTTTTTCCACGCCTGTCGGTTGCGTCATTCGCCTGTGAGCAGGCTTTGAGTGAGGAGTGGTCCAGCCCCTCGTCGGATTTTCATTGTCAGGAAATGGCGGAATGATTTGGGCTTTTTTTCCATCAGAATTTTTTCAGAAACTGTTAGAGACTGGCAGCTGGAAACCATTAGAAAAATTTATCTGGCTTTCGGTGAAAATGTTACGGGCTTGGTAGAGAATAAGGAGTGTTACTGTCACTTTAAGGACGGCCCCCAGCGGCCGAGGGGCGCGCCACGCTCCGAAGCCACCATCGACAGGCTGAACGACCATTTCATTTCTAAACGGATGGCTGTCTGGATCCGTGACCATTGTGTGCCATTTCTCTGGTTATCACAAGAGCTGGACATCAACCATTTTCCGGCAGATTTCACTTTTAACAAGAGATTTTGTCATGGAAAACCAAGCGCAATTTAAAGCTTCGCGCATCACGATGGATTCGCTACTGGAGCGAGACAAAACCACCTCCGTTTTGGTCTCACAGGACGGCTTTGAGATGGCGTTCAGACAGCTGTCGGTGGTTTTTCCATCGAGTGATTATCCGAGAAATTGTGGATGTGCCTGGACATGCCAGAACATGTCCCGTGAGTCTTCATCACGGAGTTGCTGTGCGCCATGCGGCACCGACGTGCGGAATTCCTCCTCGTCTGTGTCAATGTGCCGAAAAAGTGCTGATGTCCACGTCTTTTCACAATTCCTCTGCTAGTCAGACGACGTCCTGGATAAAACACAGCGTCCAGTTTGGAAATGAACGGCACATTCCACTGTTACAGGAGTTTTTGTCATGGAAAGAGGAGCGGAGGCTTCATATACCTATATATATATATATATATATATATATACCTATATATATATATATATATATATATATATATATATATATATACCTATACCTATATATATATATACACCTATATATATATATATATATATATATACACCTATATATATATATATATATATACACCTATATATATATATATATATACACCTATATATATATATATATATATACACCTATATATATATATATATATATACACCTATATATATATATATATATATACACCTATATATATATATATATATATACACCTATATATATATATATATATACACCTATATATATATATATATACACCTATATATATATATATATATATATACACCTATATATATATATATATATATACCTATATATATATATATATATATGTTATTATCAGGTGCTGTGAGTAGAAGTTTGAGGGAAAAATGAATTTACTTCATTTTGGAATACGGCTGTAGCATAACAAAATGTGGAAAAAGTGAAGCACTATGAATACTTTCCAGATGCAGTGTAGATAGATAAAACATTAATTTGGCTCTTAAAGAAAGGTCCCTGAGATAGATTGTTCAGTGTGTACCTCCTGCCCAATGACCACTGGGAATAGCCTCCAGACCCACCGACACCCTTAACTGGAATTAGTGGGGGCAGAAAATGAAAACGCCTGCCTGCTAAAAGAACTCAGTGCTTGTGACCTACAGGTCAGAGAAATGAATACAGCTACATCCATGAACTGGCAGGAGAAATATGAAGGGGAACAGTGAGAGTGCAATGTATGAATGTATGCCCCAACTTCATTGCCACCACTGAGCAAGGCCCTTGTTTGCCAAATTGTTTGAGCATGTGCAGATTGTTGATGCTGAAAAAGAGATTTGCTCTTAGTGCAGTGAATATGGATTAATAAATATAAAAAGTATCTTGGTTTTCACACTGATGTCTAATTTAAAATCAAATCTCACAAAAACGTGTCCTTGTATTCATTACAATTAAAGTACATTAATATAAAATATCTTCATTCTCAAGTGTCAATGTGTCAAATCCAGTTATATACATGAGGATTTTCTTAGAAAGGAGACCTGAAAGTTGAGCTACAATTTGCCAGAAGGTGCATCTAAGATGAAAGCCTAGATCTGATGTTTTGGTGAAAGAATTAAGTACTTTTATTTTTATAGACTTTTATAGCCTTATTTTATAGACTTAAAGAGAAAAGACAGCACTCTCTGTATGTCTGTCTCTCCTTCTCAATTTTCAATTTCAGTGGAGCTTTATTGATATGGGAGGCATATGTTTACATTGTCATTGTCTGGCAACTTGCTTCCAACGGATTGTTTGTTGTTGTGACGCTATTCTGAACTTCACACGGTTGTATATGTTTCTTTTATTTCTGTTTAGCGCTCTTCTGGTTATTAAGTGTATCTACTCTGAACGTTATTTAACTACAGTCCTGTTGTGAATCGCTAGCAGTTAGCTTTCGCTAGCTAGGTCGACTCCTCCCCTCCCCCCGTCGTTACTTTTATAGCTGTTTCTTTTTTACCTGTTTAATACTTCTGTTAGTTTTTCAGTGGAACTGCAGTGAATTTTAAGTAATTATTTTACTCATGTGTAAATCTTAGGCGCAGCTAGCATTTTCGCTAGCAGTTAGCTTATTTTCATTTGATTTTTTTTATACTTCTGTTAGTTAACTGTTTAGTGTAACTGCTGTGAATTTTAGCTTAGTACTTTACTCTTGTATTAATCTTAGGAGTCGTTTACTTGTAGGAGGTTTTTTTTACTGTTCCTACATGTATAATACTTCTGCTACTCTTTCAGTGTAACTGCTGTGAAATTTAATTTATTTGCATCTGTCTGAACCTTAGGAGTGGTTAGCTTATCCATTATTGGTTAGATTGTGGTTGCTTGGCTACATTCTTGAATTTCTTAGTGCACAAAGTACACAACTTTACCTACTTTACACCCTCCATAAATCCTACGTGATGTTGGAAGATAGGGCGGCTCTCTTAGAGAGCCATGTCCGTAAGTTAGAGCAGCTTCTTAGCTCAGTGGAGTTAGATGTTACGGCACTCCAGATGAGGTTAGTGCTGGGCCAGCTAGCGAGCCCATTATTATCAGCCTAGAAACATCGGCTGTGGAGGATAGCTTTCAGACTGTGGCTAGGAGGAGGAAGCCCCATAGGGCTTGGTACCTGGTTGTGGCACCCCGATCACACTCGCCACTGCGAACTGTGAATCAGTTCTCCCCCTTGGAATTGCCTGATGTGAATTCTCTGAGCCCACAAGTGACTTCCACTCATGTCTCCAGGCCGAAACACCGGACTTTAGTGATAGGGGATTCTATGACCTGCAAAGTCAGGTTACAGACGCCGGCTGACGTTAAATGTATTCCTGGGGCCAGAGCTCCCGACACTGCATCCCATCTTAGGGTGCTGACGCTGCAGAAGGGAAGACAGACTAAGGAACATGACATGAGATATAGTCACACTGTTATTCACGTCGGCACCAATGATATCAGGATGAAGCACCCAAAGGTCACAAAAATGGACATAGAGAGTTCTTGTGATCTTGCCAGAAAGATGTGTCGGCATCGATTAATAGTCTCTGGTCCCCTCCCCTCCCAGGGTACTGATGAGGCGTTTGTAGACAGCAAGGCTTTAGCTTTATTGATAACTGGCCTTTGTTCTGGGGCCGCCGTGGCTTGCTGATGCCGGACGACCTCCACCCTACTGGGGAAGGCGCCACCATCATGTCTGCAAACATAGATAGAGCTCTACAGGGAGGGTAACATTAGGAATTTACAGCAGGCCACGAAGCAGGTGATTAGAGACCCTGCAAGGCTTATGACAAATGTGGGTGTGGAATCCATTAGCTTAGCGGGGAAATTAGTACAGAAAATCCACTATGGTGATAGTGCAGTTTATCTGCCAGGGAGGGAAATTCAACAAGTTGAGACTGTGGCCTGCTTCCATAGACGTGTGCATAAAAATTATAGAGGGATATGCTTTCCAAACTTAATACCCATTACTATATTGGATGATGTTGAAATTGAGGATGGCCCAGTGGTTGTTCCAACAATAGCAAAGATTTCGTGTCTGCTACCTACAACGCACGTGAAATGTCTGAAACCTAAACCTATTTCTAGGCATCTTATATATGCTACTCTGGAACCACCCCTAAATCCAAACAGTTCAACTGTCAACCCCACTGAGGTCCTTAGACTGGGTCTCATTAATATAAGATCACTGTCCTCAAAATCATTGTTGATCAATGATCTAATTATTGATCATCACTTAGATATGATTGGGTTATGTAAAACCTGGCTTAAACCTACAGCTGTCCTCCCCTTAAATGAGGTCTGCCCACCAGCATATACATTTAGTCACATCCCTCATGATGCAAAGCAAGGCAGGGGTGTTGCTCTTATTTATAAATCTAGGTTTAGCTTATTAGCTGTTGGGGGTCACAAATATAACTCGTTTAAGCATCTGATTCTCCGCTCTGCTCCAAGGTCAGAAGAATAAAAATCAGCCGTATTACTTTGTCACTGTATATAGGCCTCCTGGCCCATATTCTGAATTCTTAGATGAATTTGGTGCATTCATCTCTAACTTGTCAACTAGTGCAGATAACATTCTGATCATTGGTGACTTTAATGTTCATATAAATAAGCCATCTGATCCCCTCTGCAAATCATTTATGGAAATTGTGGATGCATTAGGATTTCGGCAATGCATTCGGGATTCGACGCACATTAGTGGAAATACTCTGGATCTGGTTCTCACACGTGGAATTACTGTCACGAATACTGACATCATGCCTCTTACATCAGTGGTCTCTGATCACTAACTTATTAAGTTTACAGTTTTGCTGCCGTGTTTAGTGGAACAACAACCTTATATATCACTACGGCGATGCAACAACTCCTCAACTAAGACTGACCTTGAAGCTAGACTGCCTGATATCTTAGCTTCACATCTGACAAATACCCAGTCAGTAGACAGACTTGTGGACAGTTTAAACCCAGTGCTCAAAACTACACTCGACATGATTGCACCACCTGTTTTAAAACCGCGCTCCCCCAAATCACAGTCACCTTGGTTCAATGATTACCTGCGTGACCTCAAGCATAAGGCAAAAGGTCTAGAACTGAAATGGCGTTGTTAAAAATTAGAAGTATTCCACCTTGCGTAGCATGATGCTATCTTAGACTATAAGCATGCATTATTGGCTACAAAGCAGACCTATTACTCTGATTTGATCAACAAAAGCAAGCATAACTCAAAGTTCTTGTTTGACACGGTGGCAACACTTATTCATGGACAACCACCTGTAGTTTGCTCTCCTTTTACAGCACAAGATTTCCTGGATTACTTTAAGAAGAAAATAGAAGACATTAGGTTAAACATATCCCAGCATGCCTTAACCCAGCCACTACACCCTGCTATTGAGGTGGGCGCCACTACTGAGGTATTACCCAGATTTACAGAATTTGATAGTATCTTACATGGCATGCTGATGAAACTTGTAATGACAACAAAAAGCACAACCTGTCTATTTGACCCTATACCAACAAAACTGTTTAAGGACCTGTGGCCCACTCTTGGGCCGACGGTGCTGGAAATGATTAATCTTTCTTTAACTTCTGGATCTGTTCCTAAATGTTTCAAATCTGCAGTGATTAAACCATTACTTAAGAAACCTAATTTTGACCCTAGTGTATTGAAAAAGTATCGGCCGATATCAAATCTATCATTTTTCTCTAAAATTCTGGAAAAAGTGGTGTCACGGCAGCTCGTAGACTATCTTACTGAGAACAATCTCTTTGAGCCACTGCAGTCTGCTTTTAGAAAATATCATTCCACAGAGACGGCTCTCACTAAAGTGGTGAATGATCTTCTGCTTACAATGGATTCGGACACCACTACGGTTCTGTTGCTGTTAGATCTCAGTGCTGCATTTGATACAGTGGATCATCATATTCTACTTGATAGGCTGGAAAATCATTTTGGGATTACTGGGAGTGCCCCTGCATGGCTGACGTCATACTTGACCAGTCATTCTCATTGTGTTTTGTACAGTAACACTACCTCTAGCCTTAGTGCTATGAAATTTGGGGTTCCACAGGGGTTTGTCTTAGGCCCCCTGCTTTTCTCCTTTTATATAGCACCCCCTGGGCACATATTGGGGCGTTTTTGGATTACCTTTCACTGCTACGCTGATGATACTCAGTTATACATGCCGATAACTGCTGGTAATCTCTTCACATAAAATCTTTAGAAGATTGCCTTGCATCAGTGAGAAGTTGGATGTCTAGAAACTTCCTACTTTTAAACTCTGATAAGACTGAAATGATGGTTCTTGGTCCATTGAGACATCGGCATCAAATTGACCAGTTAACGCTCAGCCTAGGTTCGTGTGTCATACATCACACTGACAAAGTGAGGAACCTTGGAGTAATTTTTGATCCTACGTTGTCCTTTGGCCTCCACATTAGAAATATTACAAGGACTGCTTTCTTCCACCTGCGAAATATAGCGAAGATTCGTCCCATCCTGTCTATGGCTGATACTGAGACCCTGATTCATGCGTTTATCTCTTCTAGATTGGACTACTGCAATGATCTATTTTCTGGTTTACCACAGTCTAGCATTAGGGCTCTCCAATTGGTTCAAAATGCTGCAGCCAGACTTTTAACATGAAGCAGAAAGTTCGATCACATTACACCCATTTTGGCATCCCTTCACTGACTTCCTGTCCCAGTGAGATCAGATTTTAAGGTTCTGCTACTAGTCTATAAAATTGTTCACGGACTGGCACCTCCCTACCTAGCTGACCCAATTAAACCTTACGTACCGTCCCGGGCTTTGCGTTCTCAGCGTGCAGGACTACTTTGTGTCCCTAGGGTGAATAAGAAGTCTGCGGGTCACAAAGCTTTCTCTTATCGTGCCCCTGTTCTGTGGAATGATCTCCCTGCATCAATAAAACAGTCAGATTCTGTGGAGACTTTCAAGTGCAGACTTAAGACGTACTTATTTTCCCTTTAGTATGGCTAGCATACTGCTACAGTTCTGTTTTACACTTTTTACTCTTTTAATTCATTTTATTAGGAAATGGAGCATGCCACGGCCTCAACTTTACCTAAATTCTGGGTCTTTCAGTGAAGCTTAGGGCTAGTGGCCGGCGATCACCTTAGTATTTCTTCTGTTTTTCTTATTGATTAATGCTGGCAAATAATATAGTATTTCTTGTCTTTCTGATGCCTGATTCTGTTTCTCTCTGTTTAAGGTGCAGCTCCATCCAGAGATGGGAGTTGTATTTGTGTTGGCAACCCTCCTGTCCTGTGCACCAACAGCATTTCTTGTATATTCGTCCGTGAATTGTTTTGTGAATTGTTCTGTAATTTATGTTTGTAGAATGGCCCAAGCAGAGGGTCACCCCTTTGAGTCTGGTCTGCTTGAGGTTTCTTCCTCAGAGGGAGTTTTTCCTTACCACTGTTGCTCTGGGGGTTAGTAAGGTTAGACCTTACCTGTGTGAAGCGCCTTGAGGCAACTCTGTTGTGATTTGGCACTATATAAATGAAAATAAATTGAAATTGTCAAAGCAAGTGTTACACAGTAAAAATTAAGTCATCTGTCTGTCTGTCTCTCTCACACCGTGTTTGTGCTGCGCAAACTTTGGAAATTGAAGCCTTTCAACTGTAAAATTAGTGTATCATCATCGACGATCACACACAGGATTTTAATGGAGACTTTTTTCCTCTTTCAGTGGACAGAATCTCTGTTCAGCTCCTCCTTGGCTGCACACTGAGCTGGCTTTTCATCGTGTTTGACAGCCTCAGGACAGTGAAGCGGCTAACTTTTTAGCACACATTTTCAGCAACAATTCAGTTAATTTTTCGGAAAATCCATGCTCAACGAACAGACAATTTGAATCGGAGAGTCAGGCAGAAATTTACTGCTAACCGCAGCTAGAACACTGCAGAAAAGAGCTCTCTCAAACAGCCCAGCTTCAAAAACCTCCCCTCTCCCCTCCTCCAGCTCAGCAGTAAACAAGCAGAGAGCAAACAAGAGCAGTTGAGAGGATTCACAGTGGCTCTTCTCCGGTATCAGAAAATGTCGCGGGTTGGATCTGTATCTTCCAATACGTGAATTATGTCAGTATCCGGGATTGGCTCGGTCCTAACCCTAATATATATATATATATATATATATATATATATATATATATATATATATATCAGGGTTCTCACCAGCATTATAACAGTGTAATGGTCCGTTACTCTGTTATAATACAGCGCAACAGTCCGTTACACTGTTATAATAATAATAAAAAAAAAAAACGCTGTGGTAGGGCCATTATGTTGTTTTTGAGGGTGTGTAATGGGAAAATAATCATTTCTCTATGTTGATTGTGGAGCCGCTGGTTCTAGCAGCGCATCCACAATATATTCATCAGCCTGTACCAAAGCCATTTCTGCCTTTTCTGCTAATTAAAGTCGCTAAACACTAAAGTTTTAAATCAAATGACACCGCTTTCCAAAAGTAAAACAGGCAAACTACAATTGACCAAAACGGTTTTCCCCAAAATGAGACATCCTCTGTTCTGTTGGAGAGAACTTATCCCAGTGTCAATGTCTCAGCGCTCCAGTCTGAGCATAGCAGCTCTCCAGGTGCAAGTATTATAAGAGAGGCCGGGACCAAAGTAACATTTTACATTTATGTCCCTCTGAAACACTGTTGTCTGCATTCTGAGGGCCAAATTTTGTTAAGTAAAGCCATCATTTTTTTTAAATCTTTGTTATAGACTTACTTTAAAGCCAAAAGAAAGAGGCATCAGACCAAAACACGGAAGAGTGTAGAAATGTGTGTTACTGCGCAGGAGCTAATTTATACACAGCAGTTTACTATGGAAAATCCTTGCAAATGTTTCCTGATTACTCTACATTTAAAAAAAAAAAAAAAAAACACCAAAGAAGGCCTTTATAAGCTCAGAAAGCAAACGCTTCAGCGGGGTCAAAGCCTAAGCAGTCCCCGAACCTCCTGCTTCTTAAGGTAATTTTTCCAATCCACTATGCGGAGAAAAAATCCTGCTGAGAACCCTATATATATCTATATCATACCAACTTTATTTATAACGCACTTAACAACCTCCGCTGGCACAAAGTGCTGTACAATAAACATAAATTTAAACGAATTAATAAGAAATACAATTTAAAACTAAGGCTTGCTGGGGCCGAAAGCCAAAGAAAAATGAATGGGTTTTTAAACAAGCTTTAAAAGTGGGCAGTGAAGGGGCCTCTCTAACATGCAAGGGCAAGCAGTTCCACAATTTAGGAGCAACAATAGAGAAAACCCTGTCCTCTGTGAGCTTCCTTGTAGGAGCAGCCGGTCAGCTGACCTGAGAGACCGACACGGTACATAACGAAGAAGAATGATCGTAAGGTGGGACAACATTGCGAAGCAATTTAAAAAAACAAGAATTTTAAAATGATTCTAAAATATACAGGCAGCCAATGAAGTGAGACTAGTACAGAAGTTACATGTTATATATATATATATATATATATATATATATATATATATATATATATATTAGTGCGCCAGACAGAAAGCTGGTTAAATGCCCACTCGAAATTAAATTATTTTTTAATTAAAGTTTATGAAACACCCACCTAAAATAAATTCATTCCCTGATACCCAGCATATTTTAAATAAGAAGCTTTTCATGATGTTTTTCTCATCAAACATTTGTTCTGTGCTCTTATTGTGAAAGAATGTGCATGAAACAAGAAGTGTTCTGTGACTATATGGCTAGCTTTGTACAGACAGCAACAAATGGATTATTTAACCGAGCTGCCTGAATTTAAACACATAGGAACTTTTTAAAGCTTCCATGAGAGAGTTTTCTGTTTTAACCCTCTGGGGTTGACGCGGTCGTATATGACGGCTAAGACCAAGCTTTACTATATAAATGTAAATATATATATAAGTATAAATAAATAAATAATATATATGAAAAGTTAACTCCGCAGACTTTCGAGCCAGCCATCAGCCATCTTTGTACTCCTCACAGAAGCTGTGTGATGACGTGCGCAATGTGAGTGTCCAATCGGAATTGGTTCACCGTCATATGGTTTTCCAAAATCCAATCGTAGGACAGATTTACCTCACGTGAAAAGCCAAAGATCGTTTTCAGGAGTGATGTGTTACTAGTTGGCCCGTTGGAATAGTCCCCTGGGTGCTCCAATGAGTACATACTATGAGTACATACTCAGCGTGCCCTGCGCCATTACGCACAGCGATCAGTGAAAGCAGAAGCAGACGGAGAGCCTCTGATGACAATCTCACGTGCTCAAACAAAGAGTATGTAACTATCAGGATTGTTCCACTAGTTTGCATGTGAATGTTACTGGATAACTCTGTTGCTTTCTCTGCATAAAGCACTGTTTACCATATCAATGGACAACAAAACGCATAGACTATTTTGTATATATTGTTCAAAATATGCATTTGTGTTTATTGTTTGAACCTTTTTGTTGTACAGACTTTCACACAAGACCTCAAATTACCTTTATAAAGTGTCAAAACAGTTGTTTATTATAGTTTGCTGTGTGATTTGAATAAATGTGTGTGGAAAATTATTTTTCGCTTTATTTTTTCCTTGCCTATTTTTGATTGTAAACCTTTATTATACTTATAAAACACAACAAAAACATATATATTCTGAAAGCACAGGTTGTCCTGAAAAAAGACAAAACTTGATTGTGGGATGCAGGGAGAGCTGTTAACAGCAATAATAAAACATTTATGCCAGGCGAGTGAACTGTCCAAAAAATGCCCTCGGACCCCAGAGGGTTACTATAATTGCTTTGCAAAAATGTTTCAGTGAAGTAAATTCTTGTCTGTGTGGTTAATACTGAAAACCGAGCGTGTGCTGCCCTTTTTTTTTTTTTTTTGCTGTGCCAGACATCAGCTGACAAGGAACACATTTAATAAATGATACAATAGGAAAAAAAGGCAGATACAGACAGGTGATTTATTCTTTATTTGTGAGGAAATTAGCCATTTTATTGAAATGGGTGGTCTGACAAACATAACATTTGGCCGGGTTTGTGCAAACATCCACCTCCACTTCAATCAGAATTTTGTGCTGAATGCCCAGGGAGCTCAAATGCTCGAATACAGTATTATGCATTATAGCCAACAGATATTTCTGTTAGTGTCAAGACAGGTTTGAACCATTTTACATTTCTACTTCAAAAAAGTGTGAAACAGTTATACCTGAATGAAGGATAACACCACTGTCAGTGTCACTGGTCTCTCCACTACCTTCCATATCAGCAGATCAACGGTCTATGGCTGCTTTTCAGTGTAAGAAAAGGAAGCTCATCATGTCCTGTAAATGCAGGAATGGATGTATATTAATAAATGGAATTAAATCGCACATATAAAATATGAAATATCTTGTGGTTATATTGTTTACAATGAAGTTGTTAAAATAAATTTAAGAACTGCAGGATTTTCATTTGCGCACACACACGCACGCGCGCACACACACACACACACACACACACACACACACACCAAAGCAGGAGCTGTCTGCATTCTTGGCATTACTTTAGACCTGTTCCCAGCAGGTGTTGTTTTCCACCAGGGCTGCCCCTTGTCACCAATCCTGTTTGTGATGTTCATGGACAGGATTTTAAGGCACAGTCAGGGACTAGAGGGTGTCCAGTTCGGTGACCTCAGAATTGCATCTCTGCTTTTTGCAGACGATGCAGTTCTGCTGGCTTTATCAGACAGTGACCGCCGACGGAGGTTTGAGGCAGAGTGTTAAGCCATTGGGATGAGGAACAGCACCTCCAAATCTGAGACTGTGGTCCTCTGTCAAAAAAGGGTGAATTGTTCCCTCTGGGTCAGGGGAAAGTTACTGACCCAAATGGAGGGGTTTAAGTATCTTGGGGTCTTGTTCATGAGCGGCTGTAAACTTGAGTGTGAAATGGATAGACGGACTGGGGCTGATGGTTTGCACTGTACTGGACCATCATGGTGAAGAACGAGCTGGGCCAGAATGCGAGACTCTTGATTTATCAATCGATTTATGATCCCAGTCCTGACCTATGATGTGACCAAAAGAACAACGCCGTGGATACAAGTGGCAGAAATTAGATTCCTTTGTTGGGTAAATGGGCTTACACTCCAGGACAAGGTGGGAAGCTCAAATATACCACAGGGACTGGGAGTAGAGCTGCTGCTTCTTTGCATCAAAATGAGCCAGCTGACGTGGTTCAGGCATCAGGTGTGGATGACCCCATTCGTCTCCCTAGGGAGGTCTTCCAGGCAAGTCCAAATGGGAGAAGGCTCCGGGAAGACGCAGGACATGTTGAAGGGATTATATTTCCCAGCTGGCCTGGGCACACCTCAGGATCCCCAAGGATGAGTTATAAGACTTTTCCAAGGATAGGGAAGAGGGTGTATATATATATATATATATATATATATATATATATATATATATATATATATATATATATAGAGAGAGAGAGAGAGAGAGAGAGAGAGAGAGAGAGAGAGAGAGAGAGAGAGAGAGAGTTTCTTGCATAGTCACTCAGTTTTTGAGAACTGTTTACTCCAAACAGATTTACCATAGAATGCCATACTGTTTGTATTTCTTCATAAGTGATGTAAAAGTCCAAGACATCAGTGTCTTGGCAATGTTCATGTATCCATCCTCTGACTTGTTTGAAGAAAACAGGCAATAAAACTGATTACTTACAGGTATTATACCAAAGGGGCCCATTACCTTTGCAAACCATCATCTTGATTTTATATTTTTAATTCATTTATATCAAGTTGTAGAGATTTGCTTTGAGTCTGAGTTTATGGAAGATCATTTTAGAAATTTTTATATTGAGAAGTCTGATTTGCTTTTTTGTATTTGAAATGGCATAAACAAATTAAAATGTGTGAAACACCAAGGAGCCCAATACTTTGGGAGGGCACTATACTGTGTATATATATATATATATGTGTGTGTGTGTGTGTGTGTATGTTTTATAATTTATCCTTAACAAATGACAAATGAATAAACTAAATGCCAGTCATTATCACTACTCTGAGAACCTTTTCACTACAAAAAAAAAAACTTTAATGCAAATAACAGAAGCATCTTGTGACTGAAAAAGCAAAAATCAGGTCATCATACGTAAATGTCTAAAGCTAATTCCTGTCCTCATTTCGTGAATGATTCAGCTGTGACTTACTAATATGACACATCTTGACCTCACAATGAGGCGCAGTCATCGGCTGCCACACTATGAGTACACGAGTCTGGGGAGTTGCCTTCCTGTTTGTGAGACTCTGATGTCATATGATGACCCTTATCTCATTCCAGCTGATAACCATGTGATGTTACATGAGCCAATGAGCCATATATTCTGATATTGCAAAATAAAAACTGTAACAGCTGGTTAGGTTAATAAGATGGTAAATCGTGAGATATGCTGGCATCACATGGATGACATAACATAAAATAAAGCTGATTTAATAGGAAATGTGGTTGAGATGGTACTGTGTCATTAGAATGAGAGGTCCTGTCTCAATGCCAGGGCATCCAGGTTTGGGAGAAGGGGGCACTTTAGTCTGAAGGTGAATGACATAAGCTGCTGGGGATACTCTGCAAAGCAAACGACTACTCTGGTGGTGTTGTTGATGGTGTTTACCCCCCCACACACATGTTAAAAAGCAGCTCACCACCTCCGAGCAAGTCTCCCCATATTGTGATCACTACACACATGCACCTAATGCAGCTGGCACAAACGTCCTTCTGATCTTGACATGACGCGCTGCATCCTGTTGGATTGTCCCATGTGACACCTGCTTTAACATGCAGGTGATGTTATTCTCCGATATTCTGATTCAGAAATATGGGGATGAGAAAATTTATTATAAATAGAGCTTTTCTACATAGCTACAGAAAGGAAAAGTAGCCTGACACAAAGGAGAAGTGTTGTAATTTACTGTCAGAACAGAACAATTTCCTTTTATATCAACTAACCAAGTCACGGTTTGTCTCTGTGAAAACAAACAAACAAAACCTTTTTTTTTTCAATCCAGTTAATACTGGTTCGAGAAACATGCACTGGTTCTGTGTTGCTGCATCCACCACACTCCAGAACTGCTCTGGGTCCTGGTTGTCAACCAACTAAACACACAGCCGGTCCATTCCCACCTCCTGATCATAGCTACCTATCTGAAAAAATAGTTGATACATGGGTGTTCCCATGGCCTTTCCCAAATGCTGGAATACCCTCTAGCCATTTGTCTCAAACAAAATCATCCCAACTGAACCCAAGGATCCGCTGGAGGGACCTAGTCCACCTAGTCATCACCTAAGGTCATGGGGTAGCGTTCAGGTCTCACAACTGTACAGTAACACTGAAAACACTGGTAGCATATGAACAAAAGGGAAAAATGGTGAACAAACAAAAGAAGCAAAAATCAGACATAAAACTGTCTGTACCCAGACCTGTGAATTGTGGGCAGATGAATCTGCCTCATATCCCAACCTCTATAAGGCCACATTCAACCACAAATGGTCAACGCAAACAAAACACATCATGAATATTCAAACATACTTAGCACGGCTACCAAGAGGAAAAACAGAAAACAAACATTTCTGAAATTAAGATGCTTGTCTGTGTGTGATCCCAGATGTGGCATGATGGAAAAAAAAAGTACCCACAAGCAGTTTTGAACCAACCCATTGGTAAGGACTATTCACGTAGGCTGCTGTGGCTTCTTCTTAACTTTGACATTATAATCACTTATGAACCTCATTTTATTAAGCTTTACGAAGGATTGAAAAGCCCACCACAAGAACTAACGAAACTATCCAAATAACAGAATAACTACACAATTATTTATCATTACAGTTATCCAAGAATCCATTGTATTAATGTGACATTCCCACGTTGTCATTATGAAGATAAAATTTTTCCCTAAAAAATGTGAGCAGTGAAAAAAATAACACGGAACTTTTAATATAAGATTGCATGAGGAACCTCTTTGTTTCACACCAGTCATGTCAACCACTAACATATTTACATTTCAGCAGCAGCTGTGGTGCGCTGATGAATTATTAAACATATGTTATGGTGTATGATCTCGTTGACTTATGGCTCACCATCACATGCAACAGCTCTGTTTTTTTTGTTTTTTTTTACTATTTTCAAGTACATGTATGTGTGATATGTTATTAAGGTATGTGGAAATAAATGTATGTGTTATGACTCACTTGCACACATCATTTTATGTATAATGCTAGCACTCACATTTTAACTCTGTCCAAAATGTTTGTACGCATGGGTCACAGTTTGCATACATATATGAACATTTTGCTGTCAAAGTTCATTTTGATAAATCACAATGTATGCATTAAAATGGTCATGCGCATGTTCCCTTGGTGTTTCCAAATAATTTCTTCCTCTTTGTATACAACTGTTTCATCCAAACAATTATATACAAATAAAACAGCTAATTACTTGAGGAATGGATACAAAACGGGTTGTAAAGTTTAGATCTTACTTGTTTGAAGCACCTTGAAGCAGCTTTGTTCTGATTTGATGCTATGTAAACTAAATAAATTAAATTAAAACTAACATAAATGAGTGATATGATTCTACACTGAAAGACAAGTATAAAAAGTATAATCTGCAACATTATACCACACTAAGTGAACACCAAATAGTTATTTGTCACGATAAGAAACATTATTCTAACACTGATATTTTATAAAAACAAAAAACATACAAACATGTATATGAAATTGTAAAATGCTGACATAAACATAGGGCGACCCTTTCAGTTCAATTCAAATAATTCTATTGGAAAATACACATGAAAACTTTCTAATTACAGCCTGTGCAAACACATTTTAACAATTTCAATGAAAAAAAGAACTTACTTTGTAGGAAATTTAGGGAAACCTGTAAAAATCCAATCACTGGTAACTGTTCGTCTGAATTCTCAGCTTGACTGGAAATGAACAAACCAAAACAAGAGTCTGTCAAGAATGAGAGCCTTGCTCACTGAGAAAGCACTGCTTGTTGAAGAGGAGTGGCCACAGAGAGAGTCCGTATCAAATAACTCAGCGCTCCTGTCTGAGTTTGAAACTGTGTCAACAATGACAGACATAGTGACTAATTACATTTCACTTTACACAAGTATGCATAGCCTGGGTGGTGGCAACTCCCTCGTAATGCCTGTCCCGAAAGTGCCGGAGGAATATTTCAACACCAAATCTCAAATACATCATCTTATCACAGATCCACATTCAACCCCTGGCAATAATTATGGAATCACCGGCCTCGGAGGATGTTCATTCAGTTGTTTAATTTTGTAGAAAAAAAGCAGATCACAGACATGACACAAAACTAAAGTCATTTCAAATGGCAACTTTCTGGCTTTAAGAAACACTATAAGAAATCAGGAAAAATAATTGTGGCAGTCAGTAACGGTTACTTTTTCAGACCAAGCAGAGGGAAAAAAAATATGGACTCACTCAATTCTGAGGAATAAATTATGGAATCACCCTGTAAATTTTCATCCCCAAAACTAACACCTGCATCAAATCAGATCTGCTCATTAGTCTACATCTAAAAAGGAGTGATCACACCTTGGAGAGCTGTTGCACCAAGTGGACTGACATGAATCATGGTTCCAACACGAGAGATGTCAATTGAAACAAAGGAGAGGATTATCAAACTCTTAAAAGAGGGTAAATCATCACGCAATGTTGCAAAAGATGTTGGTTGTTCACAGTCAGCTGTGTCTAAACTCTGGACCAAATACAAACAACATGGGAAGGTTGTTAAAGGCAAACATACTGGTAGACCAAGGAAGACATCAAAGCGTCAAGACAGAAAACTTAAAGCAATATGTCTCAAAAATCAAAAATGCACAACAAAACAAATGAGGAACAAATCAGAGGAAACTGGAGTCAACGTCTGTGACTGAACTGTAAGAAACCCCCTAAAGGAAATGGGATTTACATACAGAAAAGCTAAACGAAAGCCATCATTAACACCTAAACAGAAAAAAAAACAAGGTTACAATGGGCTAAGGAAAAGCAATCGTAGACTGTGGATGACTGGATGAAAGTCATATTCAGTGATGAATCTCAAATCTGCATTGGGCAAGGTGATGATGCTGGAACTTTTGTTTGGTGCCGTTCCAATCAGATTTATAAAGATGACTGCCTGAAGAGAACATGTAAATTTCCACAGTCATTGATGATATGGGGCTGCATGTCAGGTAAAGGCACTGGGGAGATGGCTGTCATTACATCATCAATAAATGCACAAGTTTACGTTAATATTTTGGACACTTTTCTTATCCCATCAATTGAAAGGATGTTTGGGGATAATGAAATCATATTTCAAGATGATAATGCATCTTGCCATAGAGCAAAAACTGAAAACATTCTTTGCAAAAAGACACATAGGGTCAATGTCATGGCCTGCAAATAGTCCGGATCTTAATCCAATTGAAAATCTTTGGTGGAAGTTGAAGAAAATGGTCCATGACAAGGCTCCAACCTGTAAAGCTGATCTGGCAACAGCAATCAGAGAAAGTTGGAGCCAGATTGATGAAGAGTACTGTTTGTCACTCATTAAGTCCATGCCTCAGAGACTGCAAGCTGTTATAAAAGCCAGAGGTGGTGCAACAAAATACTAGTGATGTGTTGGAGCGTTCTTTTGTTTTTCATGATTCCATATTTTTTCCCTCTGTTTGGTCTAAAAAAGTAACCATTACTGACTGCCACAATTTTTTTTTCCTGATTTCTTATAGTGTTTCTTAAAGCCAGAAAGTTGTCATTTGAAATGACTTTAGTTTTGTGTCATGTCTGTGATCTGCTTTTTTTCTACAAAATTAAGCAACTGAATGAACATCTTCCGAGGCCGGTGATTCTATAATTTTTGCCAGGGGTATTAGTTTTAACCAATTAATCAGTTTGTTCACTGTTTCTGACAGGAATTTCTAACCCTACAACAGCTGCCAAACTTGTCGACAAACCGACAGAATCTCAGCTAAATTATATGTTATTTTGTCAATAAACTGATGCTTTCATTACTCTCACAGCATTGCCACAAACATCTATCTGATTTCTCACAATCAGAACTGTAAATCACTGACAATTCTTTTCCGAAAAAGGTGGTGTCATATAAATCCAGCACACTAAAATACAACCCCAAATCAGAAAAAGTTAGGATGGTATGGGAAATAATAAGATTAATATGAATAATAATAATAATAAAAAAGCAGTGATTCTTACATTTAATTTGACTTCTTTTTTCCATTGACAACAGCATGAACTCAAGATATTTCATGTTTTATTTGGTGAAGTTAATTTCATTTGTTAATATATAGCTATGCCTCAATTTCAAGCCTGTCATACATTCCAAAAAATGTTGAAACAGGGGCAGTTGAGGGATAGTAGTGAGATAAAATAAACAAATGAATAATGCCATTTCAAACAGGTGATGTCAACAGGTGATTGTAATTATGATTTGGTACAAAAGCAGTATCCACAAAAGGCTGAGTCTTTGAGGAGTGGGTTCACAGCAGCTCATGGACCACCTTACTAAGAATAATCTCTTTGAGCCACTGCAGTCTGCATTCAGAACATATCATTCCACAGAGACGGCTCTCATTAAACTGGTAAATGATCTTCTGCTTGGAATGGATTCAGACACCACTATGGTTCTGGTGCTGTAAGATCTTAGTGCTGCGTTTGATATGGTGAATCGCTGTATCCTACTTGATAGGTTGGAGAGTCATTTTGGGATTACTGGGAATGTCCTTGCATGGTTGACATCATACCTAACCAGTCATTCTCACTGTGTCTTTCTTGTACAACAACACTACCTCTAACCTTGTTGACATCAAATATGGGGTTCCACAGGGGCCTGTCCATCTTAGGACCCCTAATTTTCTCCCTTTGTATAGCAACCCTTGGGCACATATTGCAGCGTTTTGGGATGACCTTCCATTGCTACGCTGATGATACTCAATTGTACATGCCGATAACTGCTGGTAATCTCATCCACATAAAATCCTTAGAGGATTGCCTTGTGTCAGTGAAAACCTGGATGTCCAGCAATTTCTTACCTTTAAACTCTGATAAGACTGAAATGATGGTTCTTGGTCCTGTGAGACATCAGCATCAGTGCAACCAGCTAATGCTTAGCCTAGGCTCGTGTGTCATACATCACACTCAAAGTGAGGAACCTTGGGGTGATTTTTGATCCCACATTGTCCTTTGACCGAGATATTACGAGGACTGATTTCTTCCACCTGCAAAATATAGCGAAGATTCACCTCATCCTGTCTATGGCTGATGCTGAGACCCTGATTCATGCGTTTGTCTCTTCTAGACTGGACCGCAATGTTCTAGTTTCTGTTGTACTGCAGCCCAGCATTAGGGGTCTCCAATTGGCTCAAAATGCTGCTGCCAGACTCTTGACAAGAAGTAGAAAGTTTGACCACATTATACCCATTTTGGTGTCTTCTCGGTGGCTTCCTGTCTCTGCGAGGTCGGATTTTAAGGTTCTGCTGTTAACTTATAAAATTATTCACAGACTACCACCTCCCTAATTAGCTAACCTAATCATACCCTATGTACCGGCCCAGGCTCTGTGTTCTCAGGGCACAGGACTACTTTCTGTCCCTATGATGAATAAAAAAGTCTGCGGGCCACAGAGCTTTCTCTTATCATGTATCTCTTTGTGGAATGATCTCCCTACAGCAATAAAACAGTCCGACTCTGTAGAGAATTTCAAGTCCAGACTTAAGATGCATTTATTTTCCCTTTCATATGGCTAGCATACTGGCATAGTATGGTACTATGCTTCCTATCCTTTTAAATTAATTTTATTAGCAACGGAATGGGTCTTGGCCTCAACTTTATCTAAACTCTGGGTCTCTTAGTGAAGCTTAGGACTAGCGGCTGGCGATCACCTTAGTATTTTCTCTGCTTTCCTGTTGATTTAATGCTGATGAATTATATCTTAAGGGTAGGTTTTCTGGCCGACTGTCTGCTCTTTTTCCTCTCTGTCCATGGTGCAGATAAGGTCCCATAGGATTGTAGGTTTGACAGCTACAGACAGCAGGGTGCCAGGCGGACCGTGAGATACCATGCCTGAAGCTGATGCAGCACACTGCAGTCTGCATTTGGAATGGACTCTGCCATGGGAACAAGCCCACTGATGGCATGAGGAATACTGGATGACCCCTCCCTGTGGAATAAACGCCTGCATGGACTTCTCCTCAAATGCATCTTCTTTTGTTATGTTCTTTTGATTTTGTGTTTTTGTTTCTTCTGTTTTGTAAAACTATGCAAAAACCTTGTAACTGTTAGAATGGCCTAAGCAGTGGGTCACCCCTCTGAGTCTGGTCTGCTTGAGGTTTCTTCCTCAGAAGAAATTAATGAAAAGAAGAATCAGAGGGAGTTTTTCCTTACCACTATTGCTTGTGTGCTTGCTCTAAGGGTTGGTATGCTTAGACCTTACTTGAGTGAAGCGCCTTGAGGCAGCTTTGTTGTCATTTAGCGCTATATAAAATGAAATAAATTTAAACTGAGGAGCAAAGATGGGCAAGGCATTAACAAATGCAACATATGCATGACGAAATAATTGAAATGTTGAAAAACAAATGTTCTTCAAGGAAAGATTGGAATTGATTTGCACTTTTCCCTCTCTATAGTGCACATCATTAAACAAGTCAAGGAATTTGGAGGAAATTCAGTGGATAAAGGGCAAGCGTGCCAGCTGAAGCTGAACACCCATGATCTCTGATCCCTCAACGCAATGTGAACTTTATTTATAGAGCACATTTAAAACAAATGGGGTTGACCAAAGTGCTGTACACATTAAAACAGGATAATCAGACAGCACTGTATCAAGATCCATCTTTCATTAATAGCTGATATAACCACATGAGCAAGGGATTACTTTGGGAAACCTTTGTCAAGCACTAGAATTCGGAGTTACATTCACAAATGTCATGTAAATCTTTACTGTGCATAAAAGAAGCCTTATGTTAACCTTGTCCCAAAGCACTGCTAACTTCTCTGTAACATGTCCCGGGCCAGATGAATCGGTATTTCAGATGGGGGTGTTTTTTTGAAGAAATGGATGCTGTGTGCTCCAGACCAAAGATGAGAACGACCATACAGACGTATCAGCAACAACTCCAAAAGCAAGGGTACATCATGGTATGGGGTTGCGCCAGTGCCCTTGGCAAACATAACTTATATTTTTATGAAAGCAGCATTAATGAAGAAAAGGACACTGAGGTTATAGAGTAACATACAGTATGCTGCCTTCAAGACAGCATCTTTTCCAAGGATGTCAATGTATTTTTCAACAGTACAAGGCAAAATCACTTTCTGCATTACATTACAAAGGCATGACTGTGGAAGACGAGACTACAGGCACCAGACCAGTTTGCCCACAATCCTGCCCTGTAATCAACAGAGAATGTGTGCAGAATTCTGAAATGAAAAATGCAACAACAATGGCCCTGTACTGTTGTACATGTTAAGATGTGTCTGCAGGTGAATGGTACAAAATAATAACCAAGACGTTTCATCGTTAGGTATCCTCAATATCAAAACATCTTTGAAGTGTTGTGAGAAAGAATGGCAACTTTACAAAGTGGCAAATGCGTTAGCATCCCAACTTTTTTGGGAAAGTCAACTCTGGAAGCATGTGCTGGTGCTGTGCTTCATCGCATCCACAACATCATCGAACTGCCTTGGATCCTGAATGGCAACCACCCATTCAGAGAGCTGGTTCATTCCCAATTCTCTAAAGTAACCATCTATCTGCCGTAGCCAGAAACACGGGCATTCCCTTGGCCTTCGCCAGCCACTGTCGTCCTCAATGCTCAGAGACCTGTTGCTGGATCATGGATAAAGAAACACTCATCTTAGTTTTAGGGGAGGTGATGGTCTAGTGGTTAAGCGTTGGGCTTGAGACCAGAGGATGCACGGTTCAAATCCCAGCCTGACTGGAAATCACTAAGGGCCCTTGGGCAAGGTCCTTAATCCCCCAGTTGCTCCCAATGTGTAGTGGTCGCTTTGCATGGCAGCACCCTCACATCAGGGTGAATGTGAGGCATTGATGTGTAAAACACTTTGCGTGTCTGATGCAGATGGAAAAGTGCTATATAAATGCAGTGCATTTGCCATTTAGTTCCTCTAAGTAACCTCTTAGGGAGACTTTGGGATGATGTTACCCTGGAACCCTGGGTGTTCCCTTGGCATCAATCGGTGGTGAAGAGGCTTGCTGATTTTCACAGATCTGGCAACTTGCTTCTGACGGATTGCTTGTTGCTGTGACACCACTCTGAACTTCACATGGTTGTATAAGCTTCTTTTATTTCTGTTTAGCACTCTTCTGGTTATTAATTGTATCTACTCTGAATGTTATTTAACAACAGTCCTGTTGTGAATCGCTAGCAGTTAGCATTCATTAGCGGATAGCATTCCCTAGCAGTTAGCTTTTGCTAGCTAGGTCGACCCCTCCCTTCTCCGTTGTTACTTTTTATAGCTGTTTCTTATCTACCTGTTTAATACTTCTGTTCATTTTTCAGTTGAATTGCTGTGAATTTTAAGTAATTATTTTACTCCTGTGTAAAATCTTAGGAGCAGCTAGCATTTTCACTAGCGGTTAGCTTGCGTTAGCTATTTCGGACCCCCGTCATTTTTTCATTTCATTTTTTTTACACTCCTGTTAATTAACTGTTTAGTGTATATTATAGCTGCTGCTTTTTACCTGTTTAATACTTCTTAGTTTTTCAGTGTAACTGCTGTGAATTTTAATAAATTTATTTGTGTCTGTGTGAGCCTTAGGAGTGGTTAGCTTATCCATTATTGGTTAGCTCGTGTTTGCTTGGCTACATTCTTGAATTTCTTAGTGCACAAAGTACACTGTTAATTCTACACTCAACGAAAATATAAATGCAACACTTTTGGTTTTGCTCCCATTTTGTATGAGATGAACTCAAAGATCTAAAACTTTTTCCACATATACAATATCACCATTTCTCTCAAATATTGTTCACAAACCAGTCTAAATCTGTGATAGTGAGCACTTCTCCTTTGCTGAGATAATCCATCCCACCTCACAGGTGTGCCATATCAAGATGCTCATTAGACACCATGATTAGTACACAGGTGTGCCTTAGACTGCCCACAATAAAAGGCCACTCTGAAAGGTGCAGTTTTATCACGCAGCACAATGCCACAGATGTCGCAAGATTTGAGGGAGCGTGCAATTGGCATGCTGACAGCAGGAATGTCAATCAGAGCTGTTGGTCGTGTATTGAATGTTCATGTCTCTACCATAAGTCGTCTCCAAAGGCGTTTCAGAGAATTTGGCAGTACATCCAACCAGCCTCACAACCGCAGACCACGTGTAACCACACCAGCCCAGGACCTCCACATCCAGCATGTTCACCTCCAAGATCGTCTGAGACCAGCCACTCGGACAGCTGCTGGAACAATCGGTTTGCATAACCAAAGAATTTCTGCACAAACTGTCAGAAACCATCTCAGGGAAGCTCATCTGCATGCTCGTCGTCCTCATCGGGGTCTCGACCTGACTCCAGTTCGTCATCGTAACCGATTTGAGTGGGCAAATGCTCACATTCGCTGGCGTTTGGCACGTTGGAGAGGTGTTCTCTTCACGGATGATGCGAAGGAGATGTGTTGCACTGCATGAGGCAAATGGTGGTCACACCAGATACTGACTGGTATCCCCCCCCAATAAAACAAAACTGCACCTTTCAGAGTGGCCTTTTATTGTGGACAGTCTAAGGCACACCTGTGCACTAATCATGGTGTCTAATCAGCATCTTGATATGGCACACCTGTGAGGTGGGATGGATTATCTCAGCAAAGGAGAAGTGCTCACTATCACAGATTTAGACTGGTTTGTGAACAATATTTGAGGGAAATGGTGATATTGTGTACGTGGAAAAAGTTTTAGATCTTTGAGTTAATCTCATACAAAATGGGAGCAAAACCAAAAGTGTTGCGTTTATATTTTTGTTGAGTATACTTTACACCCTCCGTAAATGCGTGATGTTGGAAGATAGGGTGGCTCTCTTAGAGAGCCATGTCCGTAAGTTAGAGCAGCTTCTTAGCACAGTGGAATTACATGTTAAGGCACTCCACTGTGAATCGGTTCTCCCCCTTGGATTTGCCAGATGTGAATTCTCTGAGCCCACAAGTGACTTCCACTCCTGTCTCCAGGCCGAAACACCGGACTTTAGTGATGGGGATTCTATCACCCGTAAAGTCAGGTTACAGACGCCGGCTGACGTTAAATGTATTCCTGGGGCCAGAGCTCCCGACACTGCATCTCATCTTAGGGTGCTGACGCTGCAGAAGGGAAGACAGACGAAGGAACATGACATGAGATATAGTCACATAGTTATTCACGTTGGCACCAATGATATCAAGATGAAGCACTAAGAGGTCACAAAAATGGACATAGAGAGGACTTGTGATCTTGCCAGAAAGATGTGTCGGCATCAATTAATAGTCTCTGGTCCCCTCCCCTCCCGGGGTACTGATGAGGTGTTTAGCAGGCTGACATCGTTAAATAGGTGGCTGGCGCAGTTTTGTAGACAGCAAGGCTTTAGCTTTATTGATAACTGGCCTTCGTTCTGGGGCCGCCGTGGCTTGCTGATGCCGGATGGCCTCCACCCTACTGGGGAAGGCGCCGCCATCTTGTCTGCGAACATAGATAGAGCTCTACAGGGAGCGTAACATTAGGAATCTACAGCAGGCCACGGAGCAGGTGATTAGAGACCCTGCAAGGCTTATGACAAATGTGGGTGTGGAATCCATTAGCTTAGCGGGAAATTTAGTGCAGAAAATCCACTATGGTGATAGTGCAGTTTATCTGCCAGGGAGGGAAATTCAACAAGTTGAGACTGTGGCCTGTTTCCACAGACGTGTCCATAAAAATCATAGAGGGATATGCTTTCCAAACTTAATACCCATTACTATATTGGATGATGTTGAAATTGAGGATGGCCCAGTGGTTGTTCCAGCAATAGCAAAGATTTTGTGTCTGCTACCTACAACGCGCATGAAACATCTGAAACCTAAACCTACTTCTAGGCATCTTATATATGCTACCCTGGAACCACCCCTAAACCCAAACAATTCAACTGTAAACCCCACTGAGGTCCTGAGACTGGGTCTCATTAACATAAGATCACTGTCTTCAAAATCACTGTTGATCAATGATCTAATTATTGATCATCACTTAGATATGATTGGGCTATGTGAAACCTGGCTTAAACCTACTGCTGTCCTCCCCTTAAATGAGGCCTGCCCACCAGCATATACATTTAGCCACGTCCCTCGTGATGCGAAGCAAGGCGGGGGTGTTGCTCTTATTTATAAATCTAGGTTTAGCTTATTAGCTGTTGGGGGTTACAAATATCACTCGTTTGAGCATCTGATTCTCCGCTCTGCTCAGGATATTACACATTGCCAAGGTCAGAAGAATAAAAATCAGTCATATTACTTTGTCACTGTATATAGGCCTCCTGGCCCATATTCTGAATTCTTAGATGAATTTGGTGCATTCATCTCTAACTTGTCAACTAGTGTAGATAACATTCTTTGCCTCTACTGGTGGTTGGCTCTCACTGCGGTATTGTATCACTTCCTGTTCCGGAGCACAGCGGTGTTTTGCTGTATCTGTTAGCTGTTTAATCTGCGCAGTTAGATTGATCTAGTTATCTAGATTACGATTTGTTTCACAGTGTAATCTTCACGTGCCTTAACTAAAGCACTCCTTCTGCTGAATCACCTCTAAATTATTTACACATTATTCACTTTGCGTGTTTTTAGGAATCCGCTAGCCTAGCGCAGCTACTAGCTCTTAGCCGATTTAGCATGGCGGCTTCTCCTGTCTCTCCCGCACTTTTCTGCTCTGGGTGTGAAATGTTTAGTTATTCCTCGGCCTCCTTTAGCAGTAATGGTACTTGTAATAAGTGTAGCTTATTCGTAGCTTTGGAGGCCAAGCTGGGCGAATTGGAGACTCGGCTCCGCACCGTGGAAAATTCTACAGCTAGCCTGGCCCCTGTAGTCGGTGCGGACCAAGGTAGCTTAGCCGCCGTTAGTTCCCCCCTGGCAGATCCCGAGCAGCCGGGAAAGCAGGCCGACTGGGTGACTATGAGGAGGAAGCGTAGTTCTAAACAGAAGCCCCATGTACACCGCCAACCTGTTCACATTTCTAACCGTTTTTCCCCACTCGGCGACACACCCGCCGAGGATCAAACTCTGGTTATTGGCGACTCTGTTTTGAGAAATGTGAAGTTAGCAACACCAGCAACCATAGTCGATTGTCTTCCGGGGGCCAGAGCAGGCGACATTGAAGGAAATTTGAAACTGCTGGCTAAGGCTAAGCGTAAATTTGGTAAGATTGTAATTCACGTCGGCAGTAATGACACCCGGTTACGCCAATCGGAGGTCACTAAAATTAACATTGAATCGGTGTGTAACTTTACAAAAACAATGTCGGACTCTGTAGTTTTCTCTGGGCCCCTCCCCAATCGGACCGGGAGTGACATGTTTAGCCGCATGTTCTCCTTGAATTGCTGGCTGTCTGAGTGGTGTCCAAAAAATGAGGTGGGCTTCATATATAATTGGCAAAGCTTCTGGGGAAAACCTGGTCTTGTTAGGAGAGACGGCATCCATCCCACTTTGGATGGAGCAGCTCTCATTTCTAGAAATCTGGCCAATTTTCTTAAATCCTCCAAACCGTGACTATCCAGGGTTGGGACCAGGAAGCAGAGTTGTAGTCTTACACACCTCTCTGCAGCTTCTCTCCCCCTGCCATCCCCTCATTACCCCATCCCCGTAGAGACGGTGCCTGCTCCCAGACCACCACCAACCAGCAAAAATCTATTTAAGCATAAAAATTCAAAAAGAAAAAATAATATAGCACCTTCAACTGCACCACAGACTAAAACAGTTAAATGTGGTCTATTAAACATTAGGTCTCTCTCTTCTAAGTCCCTGTTGGTAAATGATATAATAATTGATCAACATATTGATTTATTCTGCCTTACAGAAACCTGGTTACAGCAGGATGAATATGTTAGTTTAAATGAGTCAACACCCCCGAGTCACACTAACTGTCAGAATGCTCGTAGCACGGGCCGGGGCGGAGGATTAGCAGCAATCTTCCATTCCAGCTTATTAATTAATCAAAAACCCAGACAGAGCTTTAATTCATTTGAAAGCTTGACTCTTAGTCTTGTCCATGCAAATTGGAAGTCCCAAAAACCAGTTTTATTTGTTATTATCTATCGTCCACCTGGTCGTTACTGTGAGTTTCTCTGTGAATTTTCAGACCTTCTGACTTAGTGCTTAGCTCAGATAAGATAATTATAGTGGGCGATTTTAACATCCACACAGATGCTGAGAATGACAGCCTCAACACTGCATTTAATCTATTATTAGACTCTATTGGCTTTGCTCAAAATGTAAATGAGTCCACCCACCACTTTAATCATATCTTAGATCTTGTTCTGACTTATGGTATGGAAATAGAAGACTTAACAGTATTCCCTGAAAACTCCCTTCTGTCTGATCATTTCTTAATAACATTTACATTTACTCTGATGGACTACCCAGCAGTGGGGAATAAGTTTCATTACACTAGAAGTCTTTCAGAAAGCGCTGTAACTAGGTTTAAGGATATGATTCCTTCTTTATGTTCTCTAATGCCATATGACAACACAGTGCAGAGTAGCTACCTAAACTCTGTAAGTGAGATAGAGTATCTTGTCAATAGTTTTACATCCTCATTGAAGACAACTTTGGATGCTGTAGCTCCTCTGAAAAAGAGCTTTAAATCAGAAGTGCCTGACTCCGTGGTATAACTCACAAACTCGTAGCTTAAAGCAGATAACCCGTAAGTTGGAGAGGAAATGGCGTCTCACTAATTTAGAAGATCTTCACTTAGCCTGGAAAAAGAGTTTGTTGCTCTATAAAAAAAGCCCTCCATAAAGCTAGGACATCTTTCTACTCATCACTAATTGAAGAAAATAAGAACAACCCCAGGTTCCTTTTCAGCACTGTAGCCAGGCTGACAAAGAGTCAGAGCTCTATTGAGCTGAGTATTCCATTAACTTTAACTAGTAATGACTACATGACTTTCTTTGCTAACAAAATTTTAACTATTAGAGAAAAAATTACTCATAACCATCCCAAAGATGTATCGTTATCTTTGGCTGCTTTCAGTGATGCCGGTATTTGGTTAGACTCTTTCTCTCCGATTGTTCTGTCTGAGTTATTTTCATTAGTTACTTCATCCAAACCATCAACATGTTTATTAGACCCCATTCCTACCAGGCTGCTCAAGGAAGCCCTACCATTATTTAATGCTTCGATCTTAAATATGATCAATCTATCTTTGTTAGTTGGCTATGTACCACAGGCTTTTAAGGTGGCAGTAATTAAACCATTACTTAAAAAGCCATCACCTGACCCAGCTATCTTAGCTAATTATAGGCCAATCTCCAACCTTCCTTTTCTCTCAGAAATTCTTGAAAGGGTAGTTGTAAAACAGCTAACTGATCATCTGCAGAGGAATGGTCTATTTGAAGAGTTTCAGTCAGGTTTTAGAATTCATCATAGTACAGAAACAGCATTAGTGAAGGTTACAAATGATCTTCTTATGGCCTCGGACA
Source organism: Thalassophryne amazonica (assembly GCF_902500255.1). NCBI lineage: Eukaryota > Metazoa > Chordata > Actinopteri > Batrachoidiformes > Batrachoididae > Thalassophryne > Thalassophryne amazonica. The sequence continues at coordinate 76,247,024 of NC_047105.1, read as the reverse complement.
GTGGACTCATCTCTGTGCTTGTTCTGTTAGACCTCAGTGCTGCTTTTGATACTGTTGACCATAAAATTTTATTACAGAGATTAGAGCATGCCATAGGTATTAAAGGCACTGCGCTGCGGTGGTTTGAATCATATTTGTCTAAAGTTAATTATGGAGTTCCACAAGGTTCTGTACTAGGACCAATTTTATTCACTTTATACATGCTTCCCTTAGGCAGTATTATTAGACGGTATTGTTTAAATTTTCATTGTTACGCAGATGATAACCAGCTTTATCATGAAGCCAGAGGACACACACCAATTAGCTAAACTGCAGGATTGTCTTACAGACATAAAGACATGGATGACCTCTAATTTCCTGCTTTTAAACTCAGATAAAACTGAAGTTATTGTACTTGGCCCCACAAATCTTAGAAACATGGTGTCTAATCAGATCCTTACTCTGGATGGCATTACCCTAACCTCTAGTAATACTGTGAGAAATCTTGGAGTCATTTTTGATCAGGATATGTCATTCAAAGCGCATATTAAACAAATATGTAGGACTGCTTTTTTGCATTTACGCAATATCTCTAACATTAGAAAGGTCTTGTCTCAGAGTGATGCTGAAAAACTAATTCATGCATTTATTTCCTCTAGGCTGGACTATTGTAATTAATTATTATCAGGTTGTCCTAAAAGTTCCCTAAAAAGCCTTCAGTTAATTCAAAATGCTGCAGCTAGAGTACTAACGGGGACTAGAAGGAGAGAGCATATCTCACCCATATTGGCCTCTCTTCATTGGCTTCCTGTTAACTCTAGAATAGAATTTAAAATTCTTCTTCTTACTTATAAGGTTTTGAATAATCAGGTCCCATCTTATCTTAGGGACCTCGTAGTACCATATCACCCCAATAGAGCGCTTCGCTCTCAGACTGCAGGCTTACTTGTAGTTCCTAGGGTTTGTAAGAGTAGAATGGGAGGCAGAGCCTTCAGCTTTCAGGCTCCTCTCCTGTGGAACCAGCTCCCAATTCAGATCAGGGAGACAGACACCCTCTCTACTTTTAAGATTAGGCTTAAAACTTTCCTTTTTGCTAAAGCTTATAGTTAGGGCTGGATCAGGTGACCCTGAACCATCCCTTAGTTATTCTGCTATAGACTTAGACTGCTGGGGGGTTCCCATGATGCACTGAGTGTTTCTTTCTCTTTTTGCTCTGTATGCACCACTCTGCATTTAATCATTAGTGATCAATCTCTGCTCCCCTCCACAGCATGTCTTTTTCCTGGTTCTCTCCTTCAGCCCCAACCAGTCCCAGCAGAAGACTGCCCCTCCCTGAGCCTGGTTCTGCTGGAGGTTTCTTCCTGTTAAAAGGGAGTTTTTCCTTCCCACTGTAGCCAAGTGCTTGCTCACAGGGGGTCGTTTTGACCGTTGGGGTTTTACATAATTATTGTATGGCCTTGCCTTGCAGTATAAGGTGCCTTGGGGCAACTGTTTGTTGTGATTTGGCGCTATATAAAAAAAAATTGATTGATTGATTGATCATTGGTGACTTTAACATTCATATAAATAAGCGTTCTGATCCCCTCTGCAAATCATTTATGGAAATTGTGGATGCATTAGGATTTCGGCAATGCATTCAGGATTCGACGCACATTAGTGGAAATACCCTGGATCTGGTTCTCGCACGTGGAACTGCTGTCACGAATATTGACATCATGCCTCTTACATCAGTGGTCTCTGATCACTAACTTATTAAGTTTACAGTTTCGCTGCCGTGTTTAGTGGAACAACAACCTTATATATCACTACGGCAATGCAACAACTCCTCAACTAAGTCTGACCTCGAAGCTAGACTGCCTGATGTCTTAGCTTCACATCTGACAAATACCCAGTCAGTAGACAGACTTGTGGACAGTTTAAACTCAGTGCTCAAAACTACACTCGACATGATTGCACCACCTGTGTTAAAAATGTGCTCCCCCAAATCACAGTCACCTTGGTTCAATGATTATCTGCGTGACCTCAAGCATAAAGCAAGAGGTCTAGAACGGAAATGGCGTTGTTCAAAATTATAAGTATTTCACCTTGCGTGGTGTGGTGCTATCTTAGACTATAAGCATGCATTATTGGCTACAAAGCGGACTTACTACTCTGATTTGATCAACAAAAACAAGCATAACTCAAAGTTCTTGTTCGACATGGTGGCAACACTTATGCATGGACAACCACCTGTAATTCGCTCTCCTTTTACAGCACTAGAGTTCCTGGATTACTTTGGGAAGTAAATAGAAGACATCAGGTTAAACATATCCCGGCATGCCTTACACCAGCCACTACACCCTGCTATTGATGTGGCGCCACTACTGAGGTATTACCTAGATTTACAGAATTTGACAGTATCTCACTAGGCATGCTGACAAAACACATAATGTCAACAAAAAGCACAACCTGTCTATTTGACCCTATACCAACAAAACTGTTTAAGGACCTGTGGCCCACTCTTGGGCCGACTGTGCTGGAAATTATTAATCTTTCTTTAACTTCTGGATCTGTTCCTAAATGTTTCAAATCTGCAGTGATTAAACCATTACTTAAGAAACCTAATCTTGACCTTAGTGTATTGACAAACTATTGGCCGATATCAAATCTATCATTTTTCTCTAAAATTCTGGAACAAGTGGTGTCACGGCAGCTTGTAGACTATCTTACTGAGAATAATCTCTTTGAACCACTGCAGTCTGCTTTTAGAAAATATCATTCCACAGTGACGGCTCTCACTAAAGTGATGAATGATCTTCTGCTTACAATGGATTCGGACACCACTATGGTTCTGTTGCTGTTAGATCTCAGTGCTGCATTTGATACAGTGGATCATCATATTCTACTTGATAGGCTGGAGAATCATTTTGGGATTACTGGGAGTGCCCTTGCATGGCTGACGTCATACTTGACCAGTCGTTCTCACTGTGTTTTGTACAGTAACACTACCTCTAACCTTAAGGGGCTTTCACAGTGGCGTATTCGCAGAGCTGCTCATTACAGCGTGAGCAGCTCTCCGCCCACTTCACGAGGAGTTTTTTCTCAATACGTAGCAGTATGTTGAGGGCTACGCGCGTAGGACGGAAGAAATTAAACCTGTTTAATTTTCTTCAGCGTACAGCACAGCATGGAGCCTCCACGGGAGTGCATGCAGCGCCATGCTACTGTCTGCTATTGTGAGCCCGCCCACGCGCTGCAACACGGACTGTGCGCAACTTCACATCTCCCTGTTGTTCTTCTGGAGCTATAAATACTGCGAGATCATTGCTTCACTTTATCATACTGGACGAGGACTGTTTCAGTGTCGCATCATTTCATAAAACCGCTCTCTCACACACACAGAGAGAGAGAGAGAGAGAGAGAGAGAGAGAGAGAGAGAGAGAGAGCACGCGTGCGCAAGAAAGCGCTTTCAAATTCACTCAGATTCCTCTAAATAAAATCTCTCTCTCGCTCAGAGAGAGAGATTTTAAATAGTCACAGCTGTGATTACAGAGAGAGAGAAAGAGAGAAAGATTTTATTCAGAGGAGTGAGTCTCCTTATAGCGCTCTCTCGTGCGTACGCGCTCTCCCTCTCATAAACGCCACTCGCTGCATGTCGGTGCGCTCGTCAAACGCCCTGATCGATCAGAGAAAAGAGCTGACTAAAATAAACTCGCACTCGCTGCATAAAATAATAATAATAATAATAATGTTAAATGACTATCGCACCACACCATGCAGTAGAGAACGAGTAGAGAGAGAGAGAGAGACAGAGAGACTGCTTAAAATAAAATAAAACCGATCTCTCTCTCGCGCGCGCGCTCTCCCTCTCTCTCAGAGCGCACTTCACAGAGGCAGAAAATAGCACTGAACTGGTGCAAGATGGCACACGGGACTGTGTGCACACATGAACACACACGCATGATAAAATCCCACTGATTTTCAAGCGCAGCCGTCTGGAGAGAACTGAAAAAAAAGGGGAAGTGGCTTTTTTGCGGCAAAAGAAACACGCGCTGTGCACATATAAACACGCAGCTATACGAACGGACTGAACACTCGAGGTACGCGCGCACTCCAGACGTACTAAAATAGCCACACACGCCGCAATACGCAGCTCTACTAATGGAATGCACAACGGAAAAAAACGAGCACGCATGTATTTGGGGCGTATTTCAGTGACTCACAACGTTGCAATGAGCAGCTGTACGAATACACCACTGTGAATGTCCCTTTAGTGACATGAAATCTGGGGTTCCACAGGGGTCTGTCTTAGGCCCCCTGCTTTTCTCCCTTTATATAGCACCCCTTGGGCACATATTGCGGCGTTTTGGGATTACCTTTCACTGCTTTGCAGATGATACTCAGTTATACATGCCGATAACTGCTGGTAATCTCGTTCACATAAAATCCTTAGAAGATTGCCTTGCAGTAGTGAGAAGTTGGATGTCTAGAAACTTCCTACTTTTAAACTCTGATAAGACTGAAATGATGGTTCTTGGTCCAGTGAGACATCGGCATCAATTTCACCAGTTAACGCTCAGCCTCGGTTCGTGTGTCATACATCACACTGACAAAGTGAGGAACCTTGGGGTAATTTTTGATCCTTCGTTGTCCTTTGGCCTCCACATTAGAAATATTACTAGGACTGCTTTCTTCCACCTGCAAAATATAGCAAAGATTCGTCCCATCCTGTCTATGGCTGATGCTGAGACCTTGATCCATGCATTTATCTCTTCTAGATTGGACTAATGCAATGTTCTATTTTCTGGTTTACCGCAGTCTAGCATTAGGGCTCTCCAATTGGTTCAAAATGCTGCGCCAGATTTTTGACACGAAGCAGAAAGTTCGACCACATTACACCCATTTTGGCATCCCTTGGCTTCTTGTCCCAGTGAGATCAGATTTTAAGGTTCTGCTACTAACCTATAAAATTATTCATGGACTGGCACCTCCCTACCTAGCTGACCTAATTAAACCTTACGTACCGGCCCGGGCTTTACGTTCTCAGGGTGCAGGACTACTTTGTGTCCCTGAGTAAGAAGTCTGCGGGTCACAGAGCTTTCGCTTATCGTGCCCCTGTTCTGTGGAATGATCTCCCTGCGTCAATAAAACAGTCAGATTCTGTGGAGACTTTCAAGTCCAGACTTAAACCGTGCTTATTTTCCCTTTCATATGGCTAGCACACTGGTACAGTTTTGTTTTATGCTTTTTACTCTTTTAATTCATCTATTACTGTAGTAATTGGAGCGGGCCGCGGCTTCAACTTTACCTAAATTCTGGGTCTTTTAGGGAAGTTTAGGGCTAGCGGCCGGCGATCACCTTAGTATTTCTCTGTATTTCTTGTCGTTTAACGCTGGCAAATTATACAGTATTTTTTGTTTTTCTGATGCCTGATTGTTTTTTCTCTCTGTTTAAGGTGCAGCTCCATCCAGAGATGGGAGTTGTATTCGTGTTGGCGATCCTCCTATCCTGTGCGCCAATAGCATTTCTTGTAATTCATCCGTGAATTGTTCTGTAATTTATGTTTGTAGCATGGCCCAAGCAGAGGGTCACTCCTTTTGAGTCTGGTCTGCTTGAGGTTTCTTCCTCAGAGGGAGTTTTTCCTTACCACTGTTGCTCTGTGGGTTGGTAAGGTTAGACCTTACCTGTGTGAAGCGCTTTGAGGCAACTCTGTTGTGATCTGGCGCTATATAAATGAAAATAAATTGAAATTGAAATTGTTACAATCCTTTGAACAGACGTACCAAAGACATCCAGTCAACATCTTAGGTCACTGGTTTTTGTCAACGTCCTGCAACCATACAATAAGACAGGAATCACCAGGACCCTAAAGACTTGGGCCTTAGTAATCCTGCAAAGATAACACCAAACACCTCTGTCCAGCAACCTCATGACTCCATATGCTCTTCCAAGACATTTCTTGATCTTAAATGCCCAGGACCCAGAGACATGAATGTTACTGCTGAGATAAATAAGTACAAGTTCAACAATTTTCACCACATACACATATACTGCTGATGGCTGAGTCCACAATTCATTAAAGGCATGGATTTTAGTCTTCATCCAGGACTACTACAAACCCAGATGATTCCTCACTCAGTTTCTCAAGTGCAGCAATCAAAGAATCCATTGAAATTGCAAAGATGTCAGCTACATTCACAATGTCAAAGTCAGTAAACTTTTCCTTGCCAACAAAAGCAGTCACCGGTATCCACAATCCTACCCAACACCCAGTTCATGCAAGCACTGAACAGTGTAGGAGTCACTCACTCCTGGAACACACTCCTGATGAACACCACTTTTCATTGGGAAAAACTCAGAGTCTCTGCCTCCACTCTGTACACCACAGTATCTGTGTATAGGCTGGCTATGATGTCCAGTAACTTCTTGGGATCCTCACGAAGTTACTGGATCCAAAGAAGTGAACAGCTGATGTTTGAATTCTTGGGTGTGAAGCCTGACTGTTATGGTCACCGAGCAGCAAGTAAGTATTAAAATCCATGTGATCACCCTTTCCTTTCCAGACTGGGATGACATGAGCCTTGTTCCATTCTGCAGGGATGATACCCATCTTCCATACTGAAAAAAGATTGTTTGCAATCGTTGCAAATGTACTACGCTATAATCTACTACATTGCAGGATTATCATATACTACGTGGTATGAATGACATTATGATCACTAAACCTCATGAAATGATGTTCACAAGCAAGGCAGTGAGAACGGTGTCTCAAAAAGTATTTTCACCCTCAGTGTGGTATCTTAGTGGTTCGCACTTCTGCCTCATGGTGAGAATGTTATGGGTTTGCTTTTGACTTGCATGTTCTTCCCATGTTTCCTTAGGATCCTTTGTGTGTTCTGGCTTCTTCTTACTTCCAAAAACAAGCAGGTTAGATGAACTGGACATTTTAAATTGACCATAGGTGTGAGTGAGAATGTGAATGTGTTTGTCTATATGTGCCAGTGTCACCGACCGAATGGTCCCCGCTGTCTTCACTGCACATGCATCATTTCGGACTACAGCAGCATCATTTCTAGGTGTCAGCAGCGGTGCACCGATTATCACCTCGTTTCTGCTGCAAACTGCGCTCCAGTCATCATCTATTTCAGCGACAGATATGTGAAGCTTTTGTACAACAATCATTTCCACATAAATTCAGCATTATTTCATTATAAAAGATGGGGGACTGATCAGAGTGCCACAGCAGCACATCTGAGTCTGACGTGCTGCTGCGCCCACGTCATTTATCATTTATCAACTTACAATTATCGCCTCGTTTCTGCTTAAAACTACCTTGTTTCTGCTTAAAACTGAGTTTAGAATGATTTAAGAGCTTCTACTTAGTCATCTGATGGTTAATAATCACATTACTCCCTTTGATCGCTTTGGGTGTAGAGAGTCAGTCTCGTTTGCTGTGGTCTGAAATGACACTTGCGCAGTGAAGGAAGGGCAGACCAATTTTTAGGGGGGAACATTCGGTCGGCGACACCGGCCCTAGACTTGTGGCCTTCCCAGGGTGTACGACACGTCTCGCCCAATAAATGCTGGGATAGGCTCCAGCTCCCCCATGACGCTTTCACTGGAATACATGGTTGTAGAAAACGAATGAATGAATCAGGGTTCTATTTAGTGATCCGAAATTTGGAGTCCACGGGATTCCATGGATTTCAAAATTTTGAGCTCTATAAGCTGCTGTCGCACGGTGGATTAGTAGTTAGCACTGTTGCCTCACAGCAAGGTGGTCATGGGTTCAATTCCTGCCTGTGGCCTTTCTGTGTGGACTCTGCATGTTCTCTCTGTGTTTGTGTGGGTTCTCTCCGGGTGGTCTGGCTTCCTCCCACATCCAAAGACATGCGGGTCAGGTGGATTGGAAACTTTAAATTGTCCATAGGTGTGCGTGTGGGTGTGAATGTGTTTGTTTGTCTATATGTGGCCCTGCAACAGACTGGCATCCTGTCTTGTGTGTACTCTGCCTTACGCACTATGGTCGCTGGGACCCTTAACTGGAGTAAGCGGTTAAAGAAAAGTGAGTAAGTGATAAGCTGCTGTCATGTCTTAGAATATTATGATGCTGTAGTAGCTTTTCTAAAACATTGCAATGCAAGTTGTGGTAGTTGTAGGTCATTTTCTTGCAATTAATTTGCAAGAAAAACTGAAAATTGCCAAAACAAAATTGCAATTATTTATGTATAATGCATAAAAAAATTTAAAGTGAAGTTTTTTCCAGTGAGGCATTTTATTGAAAACTATTTTCTTTTTTCTATATTGACAACGTAAATTATTTTTACTCCTTAATATCAGTATTAGTATCGGCACTCACAAAATCCATATCGGTTGGGTTGGAGCAGTGCACACACCCACAAAAAGGCAAAAGAAAGTTTTGCTGCAATGTGTCCATATTAGTTTGTGATTTACAGCTTAACCCCTGTGAAACAATCACAAAATAATGTTTTGTTTGTCTGACTGAGTTTTTGAAGAGAAGAACGTCACATTCTCTTGTCTGGTTTGTCACTTTTCATGTGCTCTGACTGAAAATGTTCTGTGCAACCAGGGAAGAGCTCCAGTGATACGGATAAGCGCCATGTGGTGCTCTGGCAGTGGGCACTGATGACTTAAGCAGAACAGGTTTTGCTTCATTCCGTGTCCCCAGGACGTGTATGAAAAAGTTGTATCATTTTCATATTTGTTGCATTTTTTTATAAAGGGACAGTGTTAAATCGATCCCTGGTGAATGAATGAATGTTCATAAGAATGTGCCCACACACAGACGTAAACATCACAAAATTATGTGCACATCTGTTTGAATAAAAAAGGCTTGTGCAAATATATCATAGAAGACTAATGTGTAGCCTATGAAACAACTGGACACTTTCCCTTCTACATACAGACTATGAAGGTAATATTTCTTACCACTGAACGTATGGAAACACATGGTGGTGGGGTAGTCTGTGTGATATACAGAGACAGAGACTGAGGCAGCACCTGCTCTGCTACTGCGTGGTTCGCATTCATTTGAATATTCCCAGGAATGCTGAGGCTCAGATGCACTGAAAAAGTTTCAGTAAAAATCCCAGACACTCACAATTGCACTATTAAATAACATGACAGATGAAGCAGCAGCAACTTCATAAAACTAGCAAATATTTACTTTAGCCTATTCTACATTTAGGATTTACTGTGTAAGCACACACATGCACTTTTCACAAATACCAATCCCACTATAAGTGACAATTCAGAAATAATGGCCTATTACACTTATACTTGCTTTTAACTTTGTGAACATGTTCGCATGTGTGTGATGTCCTGCATATCCTTAAATCATTTCAAATGTTTTCAGTGTGTGTTCTCTTCAATTAACGTGACTATGGCTGTACCAATGCAATCCAAGCAATCAGAATCAAGCCAGATCAAGGCATTTTTTAATTGTTGTTAAACCCAAATCACCAAATATGTACGACTTCCTTCTGCATCTATTTACAAGCGTGGTCACGGTAGACCAAACACGTAGTCACTGCTGCGGCTGCTTCACTACAGAGCCTCAGTGCATGTTTTAAAAGCATATTAACACTCTTCTTTTGTTTAAATATGTATTTAACAAATCTATTTTAGTCACAAGAATACTAAACAGTGTGCATCAGTCTCATTCTGCAAGCACGAAGTGATAATAGGCAGCACTCAGTGCTGCCACAGTGCGAGTTTTAAAAACATATTTTACTCTCCGTCACTTCAAATATGCAGCAACCGTCTTACCGGCTAATCAGATAGTGATTTCCACTAAAAATAAATGTGTTGTAAGAGTTTCCCCTCATGCATAGAGGCTGTGCAGGTATGAAGCTAGGTCCATTTTTAAGACATTCTCGACATTCTATACAATAACAATGACGATGATGAGCATAATCAGGATTCCCCATACAATGGAATAACGGCACCATACTGCTATACTGCTCTCGCAGCAGAGTGGCGTCATCTACTGATGTTTTAGTGTGAGACTTGGTGGGAATTTGACTGCACCAAAACCCATTTTGTGAGGAAATGTCACAATTATTTATTTATTTATTTAACCACGTTAGTCCCATTGACATTGAGACCTCTTTTACAAGGGAGACCTGGACAACTATAAAGTTTCCAATCCACCTAACCTGCATGTCTTTGGATGTGAGAGGAAACCAGAGCACTCGAAGAAAACCCATGCAAACACTGGGAGAACATGCAAACTCCACACAGAAAGGCCACAGGTGGGAATCAATCCCATGACCTTCTTGCTGTGAGGTAACAGTGCAAACCACTAATGCACGGTGCTGTCAAAAACAACTGCCACATAAACAAGTTCAGCTCTTTATTTTATCCTGTTTACATCCAGGCGACACAAACCATGACAAAACACAAGTGTTAGATGAAGCCCAATGATCAGAGGACGACCTCTGCATTTTTTGTTTCATCTTGGAAGTGACCACAGCCCTTATAGCCGAGGACAAGCAGCCAGAAAAACGTCCCAATGTGTGGGATGCTGCGATCGACGGCACAATGGCACAGAGCGTCACGGAGGCTTAGGCCGGTACACAACTGACTCGATCAATGCTGTCTGCCACGGGATCGAGCAGGCTAAGAACAATGCTGCAGCCTCTGTGACAGCCTCCGTTCTGCCCTTTTCGGCCCTTATGAAGAAAAGGGCAGAACGGATATCGAAATAGTTGAGGTGTCATTCTTTGAGATTTTGGTGTTGGATAGCAGCGTGCATTATTTCCATTTTTCTATGTTTCAAAGGTCGCAGTGTTTCCGACAACATTTACAGTACGTAGCTTTGAGGAAAACGTCCCAGCAGGCGCTTCACAGAGCCGCAGATTAATTGCATAAGATTACATAATTATTATTTTTAATTAATTGTATCATTTTGGAAGAGCTCGTTCTGATTTAGAAGCAGCGGGTCCACAATCAACATAGAGAAATGACAACGGCCCAACTCTAATTTTTTTCAGGCACTGAGTAATTTTTTCAGGCAGCAGTTTAATGGCTGTTACGCTGCTATAATGCTGGCAAGAACCCTGTAATATGGTGTTAAGTTTCACACATATTCATGGCTGTGACAAAGCAAGCCACTTTAGATCACAGCCCTCTGCATGGCTGTGAATCCCACCCCTACCACGTTTCTCCATGTAATGTGGAGTTGCATCAGGAAGGGCATCCGGCGTAAAACTTGTGCCAATTCAACATGCAGATCAACCTTGGATTTGCTGTGGCGACCCAAAGTGCAAAACAAGGGAGCAGCTGAAGAGACTTATTAGTAATAAGGATTATTACTATTACTCCATTTCTCCCCTAAAAGTATCTGGAGGTCAGAAACCGCAAGTGTTAGAAAAACCAAACTTATCAAGTAGGTCCAAAATCTCCACCGCTACTCAGATGTAATAAATTACCATCATCATCCTCATGGTGGTGCTATAATAACCATTTTGGCTAATAACTTCTGAACCATGAGTCCTACAAACAAGCTTCTTTGTTTGTTGGATTCCTTGGGTCCTTCTGCATCTATCTGGATAAACTACACCCATTTGCACCAAGATATTTTTTCAGCCATTCTGAATTTTTTTGCAAATCAGTTTTTGCACCACCCCTACAATTTCTGTTCAGTCTTCATAAAATTTAGCATGTATCATGTTTGGACAAACCACACAAAATGTATCACATGGCTTTTTGATCTTTCATTCCACTGCCAAATTTGAGTGGGTGTGGCCTAATACACTATATGTGGGCTAGCTCATGAAGGAATTACTCTTTTGACGTCAAACTTGGGGGACATGATCAGTATGGCCTTCTTCAAAAACGGATACCTTAATAGTGGTGCAGTTTAGCTTAAATTTCCATAACAATTGTTCATTTTGTGACTAAAGCACCAAATTTGGAGTACATATTCTAAATTAAGTACTGTTCATTTTCAGATGTGGAGGTATCCTGGAGCTGACCTCTAATGACCTACAGGGGTCAATGAAGAATTACATTGGGGTCAAAATTTAAAAATGTTCCAATCATATTGAAAGGTATTTGTCTGATCATAAAGAGTCCAATAAGGTTTGGACTATCTATGACTGAATGTTATGGATTTATGGTGTTAAAAACAGCAAAAAGGATGACAAAGGTCAACTTCAGTTTTTACAAGGGTCAAAAGATAAAGCTGCTCCAATTTTGGTAAAAAGTGGTGCAAATTATTGGTTGAATTAATAGGGTTTTAAAAAGGAATACTTTGCACTATCTGTCAAGCTTAGTTATCATATTATGGGGTAACATATGTCATGAGTCATAGAATCCAATGGACATCAACCTTGTTTAACCTCTACTTTAGAGACAAAGCATTCAACACAGACAAAACTATTCCATCCTATTAGCTCAACCAATAGTTTACATCACTTTATTACCAAAATTGGCACAACTTTAACTTTTGACCCCTGTACAAACTGAAATTGACCTTTGTCATTGTTTTTGTTGTTTTTACCTTGTAACTCCTCAACATTTAGTCATGGATAGTCTAAACTATACCTTTTTGGAATACTTATGATCAGACAAATAATATATCAGGCGTGCCCAACCAGTTGATTGCAATCGACCGGTCGATCGCGGGCTGAGTTCCAGTCGATCGCATGGAGAAAAAAATAAATAAATCTGTTCACTGCACTCGAGAGGATTTAGTGCTGCTATAACAGACTGATGCAGCAGGTGGCAGCAATGCACCAACAAGGATGCCGGCTGCCGTTAAACGCCACAGTAGAAGAACAGCTCTTCTTCTATGGTGGATAAGAAAAATTATAATTTTCATCCTGTATTTTTTTTTTTCATTTATTCGAATGGCAAATCCATCTGTCTTTTCTGCAATGTAAATGTGGCTTTACTGAAGAAAGGGAATTTGGAGTGGAATTTCAGACGACTCACAAGAAATACAATGATAATTTCTAATGCTAACCCGGCTAAATCCCCTCTGCTCACTCGAAAAGTCCAGGAATTGAAAAGTCAGCGAGCAGCATAATGATTCATGGTCCATAAATATGAAGAGTGATGAATATGGCGAACAAGATTGCAGTGTTCTGTTCGGGCCAGGAGACTGAGGATGCGTTTATTCTGTTCGCACTGGAGGAGACACACATCTGCTGCACACAAACATTAGGTGGCTCAGCAGAGGTAAATTTATGATTAAAGAATTTCTGAAACATTCAACTCATCCTGAATATGCACAGCCTTTGGATTTGAAAGCAAGTTTAAAAGCATATTACATGTGCTATCAAGCAGGTTGCAACAGTGTGACCTGCAGAACGTTTCACACATGGACACAAAACTTAAGCACCAGGACAAAGACCATGGAGCCTGAGAGTGCAGGTTATGATGATCATGTGCAGAGCATCTTGTCAGAATTTGACAGGCGCTTTACTGAACTGCATCCAAAGAGCCTGTTGTCAGTTTTCTCTGTTTTCCATTTGGGGAAAATATAGATGTGGAATGTATATTGTCCAAAGTGGCATCACTCTTGAACCTGGATCCTCACACTGAAAAATGACATGGAGCTCCATATGGCTTGGTAGATCTCAATACAGTCACTTTTAAAAGTAGATATCAGTTCAAAAAAGGTTGGGGACCCCTGTGGTATACATTTGAACATTTTAAAATTTTGACCCCTGTGTAATTCTTCATTGACCCTTGTAGGTCATTAGAGGTCAGCTCCAGGATACCTCCACATCTGAAAATTAATAACATAATTTAATTTAGAATATGTGTGCCAAATTTCATGTTTAAGTCACAAAATGCACAAAAATTTTGCCTATCTGCTACACTGATGGGGGGCGCTACAACCACCGCAATAAACTTTTCGCAATAACTACTGAACCCTACAGCTTAGAATTGTGGTTCTTTTTTCTGGTGTTCCTTGTGCTCAGGCACATTTTACCTGCATCCATTTTGTAGCTTTGCAGCCATTTTGAAATATTCCAACTCTTCATTAATACAGTTTTTTGCTCAGAGACCATAAAATTTATGGCAACATGGAAACATAATTTCCACATGGCACCCACTACTACTCATTAAAAAAAAGACATACACAATGTTGGAACCACTGTTTGGACACTGAAGACAAGTTTCAGATGTTAAAGCAAAGAGAACTGAATAATATATGAACGCACTGTTTATGACCTAAATAGGTGAATGAATGAAGACCCAGGAGAAAAAGGTCAGGTTCTTTTTTTGTCTCCCTTTCCCCATTATTTTAATGTACGAGTGTCTGGTAGGAATCAGGATCTAAGTCCCCAGCACCACTCAGCTGAACACAGATGGACAACAGGAAGGAAAGGGAAAATTAGAAGGGTAGGGACATAATTGTAATGCCATGAGTAGTTCCTTTTATGATGTTCCCTCCTTTGGAGAGCTTCCATACTGATGGGAAGGAGGTTGCTCTTTCTGAGAAAATAGCTGTTTATATATGACATCCAATTTTCAAGAAGTTACTTTCAAGAATGGCTTGCCCTATTGAGGCAACTGGATGGCACTGGTTAAGCAAAACACGAGACATAACAGTCCAAGCATTAGAACAATAATTTGTAAGATTTAGCTTGCACCTCCCCCATCCCATTCCCTACCCCAAGACCAACATACACGCAACCCTTTTTGCCATCAAGTGTTTCCATCAATTTCTGACAACATGAGCATTCGGTTTGATAAAGTAGATAGTGTTAGGTTCCAGGCTCTCCAGGCTATCAGTTCACTTCGATTTTTAACTAATGGAGAGCAAATTATTTCTGGACAGAATTGGAGATGCAATTGAGCAGTCAGAGCAGTGGAACATGTGAGGTGTATGCAACTGCCCTGAAACAATCACAAAATGGCATTTTCTGTTTGAATCACTGCTTTATTTTATCTGAAGAGGACGGTCTCTCACTCTCCTGTAATCTATTGTCGCTTTTCACATACAAATGCGTCATAATTTATATTTAACAAATGTGATTTGGAGCTGCGATAGACTGGAGTTATGTCCAGGCCAGGGTGTACCCCTCTGCTCATCCAGTGACTGATAGGATAGACTCCAACGCCCCCATGACCCTTGATTGGAGTAAATGGATATAGAAAATGAATGAATGAACAGAGCTTGTTTAGTTTGTGACAGGACCAGACCATCCCTATGTTTAAATGAATCAGGAACATCAATGCCAGGATTTAAGTTTTTGTATGGGAGGCATTTATAACGTGCCGCAAAGGGCTGTGATTGGTCACTTACGTTTTCACTCCTTCCTCTCCCGTCATATTTTAAAAGTTTTTGCAGTATGCTCTCTGATTACATTTGGAACATGGATCAAATACGTTTGGCAGAAAAGTCCACAAATATGACCAACTTCACAACACAAAGTCAGAAAAAGACACTCAAATGACCCACAATTCATGGAGGAAATTGTATGTACTGTAACACTGGTTTGGAGGTTGATGAGGAGAGAGCATATCTCACCCATATTGGCCTCTCTTCATTGGCTTCCTGTTAATTCTAGAATAGAATTTAAAATTCTTCTTCTTACTTATAAGGTTTTGAATAATCAGGTCCCATCTTATCTTAGGGACCTCGTAGTACCATATCACCCCAATAGAGCGCTTCGCTCTCAGACTGCAGGCTTACTTGTAGTTCCTAGGGTTTGTAAGAGTAGAATGGGAGGCAGAGCCTTCAGCTTTCAGGCTCCTCTCCTGTGGAACCAGCTCCCAATTCAGATCAGGGAGACAGACACCCTCTCTACTTTTAAGATTAGGCTTAAAACTTTCCTTTTTGCTAAAGCTTATAGTTAGGGCTGGATCAGGTGACCCTAAACCATCCCTTAGTTATGCTGCTGTAGACGTAGACTGCTGGGGGGTTCCCATGATGCACTGTTTCTTTCTCTTTTTGCTCTGTATGCACCACTCTGCATTTAATCATTAGTGATCGATCTCTGCTCCCCTCCACGGCATGTCTTTTTCCTGGTTCTCTCCCTCAGCCCCAACCAGTCCCAGCAGAAGACTGCCCCTCCCTGAGCCTGGTTCTGCTGGAGGTTTCTTCCTGTTAAAAGGGAGTTTTTCCTTCCCACTGTAGCCAAGTGCTTGCTCACAGGGGGTCGTTTTGACCGTTGGGGTTTTACATAATTATTGTATGGCCTTGCCTTACAATATAAAGCGCCTTGGGGCAACTGTTTGTTGTGATTTGGCGCTATATAAAAAAATTGATTGATTGAAATTGATTGATTGTATGAAAAGGTGGAGCTTGTTGAGGGACAAAATAATCCAGAAAAAGCCACTATTCCTGCAGAAAATTGCAATAAGACATGACAGAGAACTTTAGAGACGCACACGCTGAAGTCTTTGCATGGCCACAGAACTGAGCATAAATCAGGCTTTAGGATTTTAAGTAGGGATGTGAATCGTACAATTCGTCCGATTCTTGGGGTGATGATTCGATTCAGAATCGATTTTCGATTCAAAGAGCTCTGAGAAATAGTTATATTACTTAAAAAAATGTTCATGTTTAAGAAAATGCAGCTTTACAAGGTTAATCAAGGGATTCTAGATGTAAATTTACTATCTGCTTTGCTCGTTCAGAGTTGGCTGGCAGTTTAGCGAAGCGCTGGTCAGTAGTTGGCAGATACCGCTGCTCCCCTCTTTTAGCTCCGGGTGATGGTGTAGCATGTGGGCTTGTGGATTTGAAGTGTTTCTGAAGTACTTGTCTTCCATTTTGCAGATTTTGCACACTGCATAAGTCATGTCAAGCTGCTCCTTACGTAGCAAATAATAAAATCCAAAATGCGCCCAAACATTTGCCTTCAGCAAAGACGGTGCTGGCTGAATTAGCTCTTCGTCCGCCATGCTAAGCTGCAGCTCACGGATGTTTGAAGCACGCCGGACCCTCCCCTCGCGGGGACGCTGTAGTATGGAAGCCGTTGCCCGGCAAACAGTACATGCAGCGAGTAAGCAAGAATATGTTTTAAAAAAATGCTTTTTAAAAATCGATTCTTGGACATTTTGGATCGATTCAGAATCGTAATAAATAAGAATTGCGATTTGGACGTGAATCGATTTTTTCCGACACCCTTAATTTTAAGGTACCACTCTGCAGCATAAATAAATAAATAGTGAATCGACCAAATGTAATCTTTTAATGCATGTTATTTAAGGGAGGCGTTTATTTTTCATAAGTTTTGACCTGATCATTAAATGAGGCAGGTCCTGATTCAGGATACCCCTAGGCCACAGGCTGAAATAGGTCCAGGGAGCACCCCCCCCCCACACACACACACACACACAATTTAATGAAACCATATTTTTTAGATTCCCTGAACTTTACAGAATATGAAATGGAGAGGTAACCGAAAAAATATAGGGATCAACTTGATCAAAACACCGTTTTTCTTATTATAACTCAAATTGTCTTGTCCTCGCCCAATCACGGGCTGATTTTTTTTTTTTTTTTGCGTTTTTGACATGCATAAAGGTTGTATAAATGTTGTGTGTATCATATAAAACTATACATTTTTAAAAAGCTTAGATTCTCTAGATTTACATGATGTCCACTATATTTCTGTGTAACAAAGGACAAGTTCATAGTATAGCATAGTGTCAAATATAGTGGTAGTATTGAAAACAAGTTTTTATTTGATATATTACACAACTTATTCAAGGCCATTTTTCCACTTAAAGAAAGAAGGTGAAATATTGTAAACGTTTACTGCGTTCAAGATGCAACATGTGAATTTGAAGCATAAATATGGAATATTAATGTAGTTGTTATTTGATTTCTCCTTCACATATCACTGTGATTTTGGTGTCATACGAAAGCCAGATATCTCTAGTTTGATACTATCTAGCAGATATTGATTCATCATTAACTTTTGTTGGAGTAAAAGAAACTTTTTAGAAAAATTTTCTAAAATTGTCTGTGTGGGTAAGGGCTGCAAACATGGTTTGACACTATGCTATACTGTGAACTTGTCCTTTGTTACACAGAAGTATAGTGGACATCATGTAAATCTAGAGAATCTAAGCTTTTTAAAAATGTACAGTTTTATATGATATACAGAACATTTATACAACTTTTATGCATGTCAAAAATGCAAAAAAATCAGCCTGTGATTGGGCGAGGATAAGACAATTTGAGGTATAATAAGAAAAACGGTGTTTTGATCAAGTTGATCCCTATATTTTTCTGTTACCTCTCCATTTCATACTCTGGAGAGTTCAGGGAATCTAAAAAATATGGTTTCATTAAATTGTGTGTGTGTGTGGGGGGGGGGGGGGTGCTCCCTGGACCTATTCCAGCCTGTGGCCTACCCATAGATCGTTCAGCGCCTCCTGACTGTAAATAATCCGTTACATACATATAATGCATTTTGTCTGTTTTATACGTATAAGGGTACAATGGATTTTGTCCATTTTATACATATAACGGATTTGTCTGTTTTATTCATATAATGGATTTCGATTATAAATGGACAAAATTTGCTGCTCCACCTGAATCCATTATGTGACTTTTACTTTTATACTTTAATCCATCTCTTGCACCCTTCTGGGTTTTTCTTCTTCGTGGAAAAGTTGTGCAAAACAAATGGTGGTTTGCATAATTTCACAATTATGAATATCACACTGACTTTTACAGCACCTTTCAATTCTATGATAACCGTTTGCACAGTCTAGAATAGTGCAATGCACACGTCATGTTTACACTTCACCCGAACTTAAAGCTTAAACACAGTTAAAGCTACAGGTCTCTCGTAACACGCATAATCACACTACCTAGCTTTGTTTGTTGTTTGGCAGTCAAATGAGAGCAAAGCTCACCTTTCGAGCATGCGAAGGCAGGTTGCTTACTTGGCTTATTGTCAAGCACTTTGAGTATCAGCGAAATGGAAAGCCACTATAGAAATGCAGTCCTTACTCTTCATTCTTCAATTAAAGAAACAACATACAAATGAAAACAAAATACACTGAACATTGATTTAACGTTACAAGAAATACTAGGATAAATACAGTAGTTACTTACCTAATTATATACAGTGAATAGGTACATCTTAAGCCTAGATTTAAAAGGCTACAGTAATTAAACAGAGGTTGGCCTCAAACAAAGTAGCCAGTTGGTGACTGTCATGGATAGTTTATACAAACCACATGTCACAGAGTGACAGAGAGATGGCTTTGTGAAGGCAACACAGCTGCTGGCAAAACAAATTCCTTAAATATTCTTGGGTACTTCAGTTACAGCTACCAAAGCTACCAAAGTGTAGAATCGACAGCTGCCCAGTGGTAGGTTCACCAACAATCAGATTATCATCATCATTATCTTCAACTCCTGCAAGTTGGAAGGCTCAAACAATATGGCACGTGATTTTCTTAGGTAAACCTTGTGCACCAGCAACACCCTATAAATCAATGCCATTTTTCAACTGTGACCAGTATTAGACTGTAGCTCAGAGGGTACAAGTGTGCATGCATCAACACCAATTCACAGAATCAGGCAAGGTGACCTCTTGCCATCTGGTCAATGCTTTGCAATGCATGAACTGAATTGGGGTAATATTTCAACTAATGCAAGTCACTAACAGTAGTGGACACTGTTCAGCTAATCCGATAACTGATAATGATCACAGCTAATGTTTTTGTTAGTGGATTAGCTTTTCAGATAAGTTTTAAAACCATCATCAGACAGATTATCTTCCGATAAATTTAGCTCCGATAACTTTCAGTCCGCTAACATTTTTTTTGTTGGTAAAGTGAGCAAAGTTTAACAGTCAAAAACGTTTGTAAACCCGAAAATAAAACATTTTAGTCTATGTTGTGTGTAGATTAGTGGTTTGTGGCAGACTGGCTGTCGCTTGCTGATGACATCATCATTAAGCACATGACGTGATTGGCCGGTCGATGCAGGGAGCATTGTGGGTAGTGTAGTTCAGGTTCACTATGGACGTTACACTGTTACCATCCTCTCGACACCAACAAAACAGACTAATTTTAACATTATTTATTTTATTTCTTTGTGGCTGATGGGATAATTTAATCACCAAGACTTGATGGGAGAGAGGAGATCTCACGGTGCAGCTGTGTTACAAAGGGATTTTTCTTCAACCTTTAAGCCCCGTTTTGGATAATCAGGACGCTGGATGTGGATTTAAATTTCTTTAGAATTTAATGAATCCCACTGAAACTAACAGGTAAGAATGTATATTTACTACATGTCTTTTACTCTGCCAATCAATGCATTAATGGACATATTTAGGTTGTTTAAGCCACAGGGTTCAAAGTGTGTGAATAAAGAAGCAGCTTTTAGTTTGTAAATGACGGTGTATATAATACTGAGATAAACTGTGACTTCTAATACTGTGTTTCACTGGTTTTGAAAGATGATGACAGTGTTTGGGGTTTTATTTTTTTTATTCATTCATTTTTTCTGTGTGTTCTTTTTGTGTTTGTGATGTGATCCTTGAATTTACCCAGCAGCCCCCAAGGCGCTTAAAGTGAAACTGGTTTATTAGAAGCCGACAGTGCAATCTGATGTGGCCACGTCAGAATCAATACTAAAAGTTATCGGTTATCTGTAATAAAAAAATTTTTTTTTGGTAGTTTATCAGTTTAGCGTCATAAACGATAACTTTTCAGTTCTCGGATTAATGGATATCGAAGCTAACTTTTTGGTTAGCTGTGCCCACCACTGGTCACTAATCTACTATAAGTTCTTTCGGCTTCTCCCTTTTTCACTTGGGGTTGTCACAGCAGATCTGAAATGGATCTGCATGCTGATGTGGCACATTTTATGAAAGATGCTCCTCCTGATGCAACTCAACATCACATGAAGAGTGCAAGTCATTAATCTACTAACTAATAAAATACTTAATAACAAAAAACAAACAAAAACGTTTTAGTGAAGTAAGCAATTTGCAAATGTACATGTAATCTACATTAATTCACATTTATTATGTGAATTATTATAGTTCAATAATGTACAGACTCTGTACCCATTAACTTCGATCATTCTATTGAAGTTGATTTTCATGTGTTATTTTCCTGTAGAAAAGGGATGTTGTCAACTCACAACTTCTCTGCCAGTCACTAGCCATATCACTGAACAGTTTATGGTGCACCTTTCAACTCCTTTTCCATTACAATGAAAAACAAAAACAAAAAACAAGGGACATTCTCACATAGTGAAACACCACACCTTTTAGTTTAACATATAGTATCATTCATTTTCTGTACCCGCTTAGTCCAATTAAGGGTCACTGGGGAGCTGGAGCAAATCCCAGTAGTCATTAGGCAAGAGGCGGGATACATCCTGGACAGGATGCCAGTCTATCACAGGGTGACGACGTACGGTGCATCCAGAAAGTATTTACAGCCCTTTACTTTTACTTTTTGCACATTTTCTTATGTTACAGCCTTATTCCAAAATGGAGCAAATTCATTTTTTTCCTTGAAATTCTACACACAATAACCCATAATAAAAATGTGAAAACAACATTTTAAGATTTTTGCAAATTAATTAAAATAAAATAATAATAATTAAAAAAAAACACCTCAGAAATCACATGTACATAAGTACTCACACCCTTTGCTCAATACTTTGTTGATGCACCTTTGGCACCATATACACCCTCAAGTCTTCTTGAATATAATGCCATAGGCTTGGTGCACCTATCTGTGGGCAGTTTTTGCCCATTCTTGTTTGCAGTATCTCTCAAGCTCCATCAGGTTGGATAGGGATCGTCGGTGCACAGCCATTTTCAGATCTCTCCAGAAATGTTCAATCAGATTCAGGTCTGGGCTCTGGCTGGGCCGCTCAAGGACATTCACAGAGTTGTCCTGAAGGCCACTCCTTTGATATCTTGGCTATGTGCTTAGAGTCACTGTCCTGCTAAAAGATGAACAGTCACCCCAGTCTGAGGTCAAGAGCGCTCTGGAATAGTGCAGCGGATAACTGAAAAAAATGCTTCACATGGTGATGCAAGCACCAAATTTGGCACACATACTCCTTAGACATTACTCTTTTAAAAATGTCGGGTACCCACGTGAACTTTCAATAGGCGGCCAAGAAGGGGTCAATTGAAGTATTACACAGGGGTCAAAATATAAAAATGCTCCAATCATATTGAAAGGTATTCCATATTATTTGTCTGATCATAAAGATTCCAAAAAGGTATAGTTTGGACTATCTGTGAATGAATGGTCTGGAGTTATGGGGTAAAAACAGCAAGAACACTGAAAAAGGTCAATTTCAGTTTGTACAGGGGTCAAAAGTTAAAGTTGCTCCAATTCTGGTAAAAAGTGGTGCAAATTACTGGTTGGGCTAATAGGATTAATAAATGGAATAGTTTTGACTGTGTTGTGTGCTTGGTTTGCAAAGTAAAGGTTAAACAATATCACCATCCATTGGATTCTATGACATGTGACATATGCTACCCTGTAACATGATAACTAAGCATGATACATGATGCAAACTATTCCTTTTTAAAACCGTATTCACCCAACTAATTATCAATTGACCCCTTCTTGGCCGCCTATTGAAAGTTCACGTGGGTACCCAGCATTTTTAAAAGAGTAATGTCTAAGGAGTACATGTGCCAAATTTGGTGCTTGCATCACCATTTGAAGGATCCCTCAGTAAGTATTCACTTATCTGCTGCACTAGGAACAGGTTTTCATCCAGGATGTCTCTGTACAGCAGGTGGACTCCAATTAAGCTGTAGGAACATCTCAAGGATGATCAGTGGCAACAGGATGCACCTGAGCTCAATTTTGAGCTTCATGACAAAGGCTATGAATACTTATGTACATGTCATTTATTAGTTTTTAAATTTTTAATAAATTTGCAAAAAAAAAAAAAAAAAAATCTTACATTGTCATTATGGGGTATTGTGTGTAGACTTTTGAAGAAATAATTTTGAGGAACAAAAAATGTCATCCATTTTGGAATAAGCCTGTAACATAACAAAATCTGGAAATGTGGACTCAAAGCAATTAACACAGTGGCTAACCGTACATAGCCGTATTAATAATTCCAAATTCTATTTGTACATAGCACAGCCACGTTATGGTTAGATTTAGGGCAACGGGTTATGGCTTAGAAGTAAACACAGCTGCATCCGTAACGTACTTTAGGGGCCCCTTCACACTAGGGATGTCCTGATCCGATCACGTGATCGGAAATCGGGCCCGATAACGTGGTTTCAGACTTGATCGAAATCAGACGTTGCATCCCGATCAAGAATCCGATATAGATTTTATCCTCATTATTTTGATCAGCGCTATTTCAGGCTCATTATTGCAGATTAATAGGCCTTTCACGCATCTGAAGCGTTAGAGGCGTGAGACACGTTGCCTTTTAGAGGCATCAGAAACGTAGCTTTCGCTCGGCTTTTGACGCGACGCTTCTGACGGGAGCGTGCATTGCCGCTTGTCGGCAGGCTGACGCGGTCAAAGTTCAACCCAATCTTTTTTTGTTTTTAATTGAACAAAATAAAAAACATAAGTTCAACCGCACATTCTCGCACACGCGTGGGGCTGAAACCGATTCCAGAGGAGAAAAGGGAACAAGAGTTGCGCAGTGAATTTGGCAAGAAGCGATGGAATTGTAACCCGGACATAGGTGGGGGGAGTTACGTATGCAAAGTTTCTTTTGCAGAACTGCTGTCTGTGTGTTTACGCGCTCAGCCTGACGCCTCGATGGAATGACAAGAGCATGATGGACACTTTCCCACCGAAACTCTTGCTCAGTCATCCTTCCGTGCGCAGCAGGACCCGGTGCTGACCAAGTCCTCAGGACGATGATCTGTCATCTGATTAACGAAAAGAAAAAACAAATCATCCTGTGATCATTTGTCTGCAAAACGGAGCGAGAGATGGTCTGCGCACGAGCGACGTGCGCACTCATCACATTTAGGAGTGCGTCTTAAAGAGCTTCCATCTTCATTCACGTTCACTGCGCTGCTCTGAACTTGTTGAACACTGATAAAGCATCAGAGGGACACTGAGGACTGTCAGGACGCAAATGTAAGTTGTTTCTTTTTTTCCTTTTACTTTTCAAGTTGACTTTTGAACTTTCGACTCTCTGAGCTGTGACGTAGCTTCGCGCTGTCCAAGAGGAACGATGCGTCGGGCCAAAACACGGAGGACTAGTGGCAGAAACCACTGGTCTGTACAAATGGTAAATGGACTACATTTATATAGCGCTTTTCCATCTGCATCAGATGCTCAAAGCGCTTTACAATTATGCCTCACATTCACCCTGATGTCAGGATGCTGCCATACAAGGCGCTCACTACACACCGAGAGCAATAGCGGATTAAAGACCTTGCCCAAGGGCCCTTAGTGATTTTCCAGTCAGGTGGGGATTTGAACCACAGATCAGTGCAGAAACCACGTGTCTGAAGAAAAATCCTTGGAAATGTTTTTTGTTGTTGTTACTTCAAAATTTCTGATTACTGTTTAAAAAAAAGTTTAGAACACTTGTAATTAAATTAGCTAAATTAATAAATGGTTCTTTAAAAACCTTTCATCTATAAATTTAAACCACCTGTTATTTCAGATTAGATCATTTCTTGTTTAACATACGGAACCTTGGACATTTATTTTTAGACAAATAAAATAACATGGAGATTTGTACATTTTTTTAAGTCTGGTAGATTATTACTTGATTGTTCAAGCTACCTCAAGGAGAAGTGCACTGTTTAAGTGATAATAATAAAATAAGTTGATTAAAATGAAATTATTATATATTTATCATTTGTTCATTGTTCATTCAGTTTTTTAAAGTATCGGTTGGGGACTCGGTATCGGCAGATACTCAAAATCAGATGACTCGGAATCGGATTTGGGCCAAAAAAACCTGATTGGGACATCCCTACTTCACACATAGTACGAATGTGGTTGAATTACGCATGAAGCAGGAATTGTATGCAATACGTGCAAAATCGTAGCTGCCTCCAACACCTCGTACACCTGTTGCTACAACTATTTGCGCACACCAGCGGCTGAAAGACAGAGTGTGCACTGTGAGAGCCCACTGAACCCTCTTGCGCCAGGTGTCAGCCAAATTCCAGCTGCCACACACGAACATCTAACACCGCTCACTTGGCACTTATAAAATGTGTGGCCATTTGCACTACTAGCAAGACAACAGTCAGCAGATGATTACTTTCGAGCTGGATGTGAAATTTGTCTAAGTGCCCCCACGAGTGTGGCTTTGCAAACAGACACAGTGACACGTAGGTGTGTGCGCTGAACTGATAGGGGGTGTGTCCGCCCACAGGAGCAGCTGTAGACATCCCTGGTTCTGGACGTACCAGCTGGAGAACACGTACAGTGGTTGGACAGACGTGAACTAACAACTGCCCACTGTGACGCACGTGTGTCTGCTTGCTGTCCTCACATGGACATACATAAAACATATATATCGCTTTTGCAATGGACTGCAGCGAGCGTGCACACGCCACGCAGGCTACCCCAGGTGAAACGTACTGTCAGATCATAACAAGGAATGGGCGATCTGAATGTCACTTCACCCACGTGAGCTCTGTTCCACATGATGCGGTGTCTGTTCTGCGGTGCGCGGTCCCTGGCTGGACACGCCGCCAGCAGATGTGGACATGATAAGAGCGCCCCGCTTCTCATTCATGTCATTTCATGACTGTACATCTGTGACCATGGGTCATATACAGAGGAACAGATGGATCATATTGCCCACTTGATATAAGGGATTCAATAAAATGTGGTGTTTTTACATGGTGTGTGGTTTTATTTTTTCTTAAGTACATCCATGTCTTCCTTGATAGACATTCTCCTGCACCTTTCACAGGACAGCGATGGTAGCTCAGTGGTAAAGTTTCTGGCTGGCAGTCAGAGCTTTGGGAATTTGCAGGTTCAAATCCCATGGGTGGGATGTATTTTTTTTTTTCCACAGCAGCTGTGCGATGTGGTTATACATGCTGCAGCTGCTCGCACTGTGTTCCCGCGTGCACGAAACTGTCGCAGCGGCATCATTCATACCTGCCTGGTGGCTCGATGTTTTTGTGGTTCACTCATATGAGCTGTTCCGTCGTGAGTAGCCCTGATTTGTACTTTTTCGTACAATGTGTGAAGGGGCCCTTAGGAATCTACATATCAATAGAAAATACATGTACACATCTATAGCATTAATCACAAGACCTATATTGACCAATGAGAGCAATGCAACGTATGTACAGAATTTCATGAGACGTATGGATAGCCACTGACAATAACTAATTTTCAGATTAGCTGCCAACTAATTTAATTAAAAATCAAGTCTACTGTAAATCCATTTGGACGTCAAATCCTCACTGTTTTTAAGTGTCACAAATGTAATATAAGGTGTTGTTAGGATATGATCAGGAGTATAGTAGCAAAATAGCCGGGGTTATATTCTTGTTAGAATATTGAAAAAAAAAAGATGAATATAGTTTTGTTGTACACACACCTGAACTTAAATATAAATGCAACATGATCTACACCCAAAACAGGTTTTTTTTTTTTGCAATGTTTGTGTGTGTGTGTCCAGATTCGGATAGGAAAAAGTTTACTTAATTAAAGAAAAAGAAATGTCGTTAACTGATGATAACTTTAACTAGTCAGCTCATTTCACAGATTTACTGGGCCTCAGTGGTACAAAGTTTAGAAACTTCCTAATCGCCATCTTCTTTTCTCTGGGCATAATTTATTTTCAAATAAGCGATATGTTAATTCATTTTCAATAAACAGCAGTCGGCACAATACAAAGCTTGTTACACGTTTGGCAACGCGTCAGGTCATCAGTGATACTCGCTTTGTTTTTACCTCAGGAGTTCGTTAGCTAGCAGCATCGTAGCTCCTCTGGATCCATACAATCTGTGCTCCACTCGGTAAAGTTTGATTCACAACTGGAAACTTATTTGCGCTACATCACTGAACGAGCTAAAGTAAACCACACAGCAATCCTGAAACTATAACGCTGTCATGCAAAATTGCGGATAACTTAAACAACTATTAAGCAAAACCCAAAAACTTTACCCCACAAGAAACTTTTCCTGCAGTTCTAAACGGTGGTGCCTTCATGAACAATCGAAAACGCGGAAAAACACCTTCCACAAGAAGATGCTTGTATGTAAGGGCAGTCTACTTTTCACGCCAAGCTATAAAAGCTAACATTATTATTATTATTATTATTATTATTATTTTAAGTGTTAATTTAAATTCGTTCTCATTTAATGCCGCTCATTATAGACACTAAAACTAGATTCATGGCGTTTTAAAATTAGCATAGTATGTCCTTTGTGGAAAATGTCACATTAGAGAGGCTCATTTAAAGAAAGGTTTTGTGTGATAACCTTCAAAAAGGCGTCAAATATAATCCAACAATTCTAAAAAAAACAAACAAACAACAAAAAAAGAAAGAAAGAAAACAACAATGAAAATGCCACTTGCAGCGCCTAAAGTTTGTCTCTGTATTTATGTGGTGCAAAAACAAAAACAAGCACAACGAGAAGTATGTTTTAAAATTATAACGTGATTCTGTGGTTTATCTAACCACGACGACCGTTATCTGCTCAAAAAACAACCTGAAATATTTATTTTTAAATTTGTTCCGATCTAAAATGTGACGTTGTAGTGTCACATCCAAGTACAACTGCAACAAGAATGGCCGATATACCGCAGTTTACATTCGGACGAAGTGTCTTGTTTCCCCAATATTTAGGAATTACGAGCCTGAAATGTTTCTGTGAATGGCGCACCCGTGTTGCATGGCTACAAAGACGGGACTCGATGGCTGGATATCTAATTGAATTTGACGGGACTCGATGCCTGGTTATTTTCTGACTCAACCGCTAGATGTCAGCATTGAATTAGAAATTATTTCCTAACGTGCTCCCCCCCCACCTAGAGTGCCTTAGTCCCCACCCCCCGCCCCCCACAAAACACAAAAAAAATAAACGAACACTTTAAAGCATAATTACTTTGTTTTGTATTATTGTACTTTGTTGCTCATCCGATGTAAAATCCCAATGTGTGGCGATCCTGGTCAGCTGAAAGACCAACAACAGCAACAGCAGTAGCAGCAATAACAACAGCAGCATTTTTTCATACTAATTCATTATTACGATTATTATGCCTTCTTTGTCATCTCTAGTCTGCAGAAACATGTATTGAAGTATCCTCTTATTTTCTTTAATTTTCTTTCAGGAACAGACAGGAATATGTGTACCATTTCAATTATTATTATTATTATTATTATTATTATTATTATTCATGCTTGGAAATTCCAACTGTGATCATTTATTACAAAATAATGAAGAAAAAGTTAGTTTTTTAATAGGTCTTTTATTAAAAACAACAGCATTATCACATCCTTCTCAGTTGAACAGGGAACACTGTTCAGCTTTGTGACATTTCCATATAGATTAAATGATACAAATAATTTTGTATATAAGAAGACGTTTTCATTTGAAATCTTTCGAAAAAGAATCAGACTTTTTAAGATGGGTTCAATGCCAGCTTTTCTCACAAGACAGGCAGAAAAAAAATCTGAGTTAAATTCTAAACACAAAGCTTTTCTTTGTGTGCCTCATGTATAGGTAGAATCTAGATGAAGTTTTAAGAAACATGCCAGTCACCGTTTATCTTGTTCTGAGAGCTGCCGTGTTTGCTTAATCTTTGTATGAACATTCAGCATGTGTGGTTCCGTTGTAAACAGTTAATATTCACATCTGATCTATAATCTAATCAGTCAAACCTATACTGTAAGTCACTCAACAGTGACAGAAGTGCTGATCGTTTTGACTCAGTATCTTGACTCAGCAGAAGACTGCCCCTCCCTGAGCCTGGTTCTGCTGGAGGTTTCTTCCTGTTAAAAGGGAGTTTTTCCTTCCCACTGTGGCCAAGTGCTTGCTCATAGGGGGTCGTTTTGACCGTTGGGCTTTTTCATAATTATTGTATGGCCTTGCCTTACAATATGGAGCACCTTGGGGCAACTGTTTGTTGTGATTTGGCGCTATATAAGAAAAAAGTTGATTGATTGATTGATCTTCAGTACATCTGCCTGCTGTGTCTGTTTGAATTCCTGTATTTTTGGTTCTTTGAAGGATTTCTCAAAAGCGAAAGAAACAATTCACAAGTTGATAAATGAGTTGACACTGTCCTGAAATACAGTACAAACACTTAAAGTGTGAGGCGTGTTCACACATAGAGATGGTGTCAGCAGAGATATCGAACAACAAAACAAACATATTATTGAGTTAATTGTTTTTAAAAGTGCAATTAATACAGGGACTTTGATATGTATATATTCTAATGGGCATCTTTCACTGTTTATTTTGACAATATATTATGTAGGATTATAAAATCCTATCTTGAAAAAACTATTAATAATATGTGTATGATAAGAAAAAATGTCATTATTGTGAAGTATATGTAAGTACAGCACATATTTGTTTCCCAGGGTTACCTCCAACTACACATATTTTCTATTTTTAATTTATACTTTTTATAGTTATTTATGTTATACTGTATGTATCAATTTAAAGTGATTTAACTGCTGTACCCAGCCACCGTAGTTACCAAGCAACATACCTGAACTAATTCTGACACTGAGTTTCATAATGAGCCTCACAAAACCACAGAAGTTAACATGCTGGCATTTTTGCCGTTAACAGTAACCCAGGCTGCCCGAGGTCATACCTCGGGCACTCCACAGAGTACCAGCAAAAGCCATCATATGTCACGTTCTTAAGACATGGTATTTTTGTTTGATCTTCATGACTTTCATTTTTGTCTAGCACGTAGATATTAATCTGGGTTTTTTTTTCACATGCCATAAAATATTTCACATACTTGATTAGTGATAGAAAAAATGTGAACTATAATCCTATAACTATAAAATGTGAACTATACATTTTAAAAAGTAGGTGCACTTTTCATTCATTTTTCATTTAATTAAAATATTGTGGTGTGCCGAGAATAAATGATATCAAACATTACATTTATGTGTTTTATATTTCTTACAACATTCTAAACTGAAATAGTACATAAACTGTACACACCATGAAGAGTCTTACTGACATTAATTAAAGTGTAAAAGTGTAAACTTTGTCTTCCAACATGCTTTGGTCAAATGAGTTTTACATGTTCTTATATAACATAGAAATGTTATGTAACTGTTGAAGGTATTAGCCTGGCACTATATACATTTACACTATATACACTATATTTCTGCTTCACTTTTTTCAACAGCATATTTTAATCCACTTCATGTCAGAGGTGGTGGTCAAGTGATTAGTGCATTTGGTTTCAGTGTAGAAGTTTCCTGGTTCAAACCCCACCCCTGCCACATTTCTCCATCTAATGTGGAGTGGCATCAGGAAGGGCATCTGGCATAAAACTTGTGCCAGTTCAACTTGCAGATCCACCTTGGACTTGCTGTGGCGACCCTAAGTGGAAAAAAGGGAGCAACCGAAGGGACTTACTTTTTATACTTCATCTTAGCAACAGTAGGAAAATGTGTGTGTGTGTGTGTGTGTGTGTGTGTGTGTGTGTGTGTGTGTGTGTGTGTGTGTGTGTGTGTGTGTGTGTGTGTGTGTGTGTGTGTACTGTATCTATCTATCTAGATATCTCTCTTTATATATAAAGAGAGATATCTTATATCTTATTTATATATATGATGCAAAAAGAGGGCACAGTACATTATCAGGGCCCCTCACTACCCTGCTCACTTTCGCCTCAGGCCCAAACATGCAGCTTACAACAGAAAGCATCATTAAACCCAGGACTTGATTCTATAAACTTTTTTTTTTTTCTGGCCACAGTCAGACTGATGGCATCCCTGAACTCAGAGTAATGGACTGTTCACAACCAAAATCCAGTGGGCAGTATTTATTACACAACTATAACCTAATGTGCAATATTTTATTTTATTCCTTTATTTTAATTCCTTGAAATAACAATCATTGGTGCAATATCTGTTTGATCCACATGTGCAATATACACTTTATTATCTGTGCAAAATCCATTGTGTTGGAACACAAGTGTGCAACTGCTGTTCACAAGCCCCATTAACCTGTCACATTGTAATATATTTCTTTTTTCAGGTGCACTGGGTATCCTTTTTATACTGTTTTTTATACTTTATATGTTTTTGTACGGTTATATCTCATACTTTTATACCTTTATCTGCTCAAGAGCTTGGCACAAGAATTCCAGTGTACCCAAACCTCGTGCAAGTACAAATGGCTATCTATCTATCTATCTATCTATCTATCTATCTATCTATCTATCTATCTATCTATCTATCTATCTATCTATCTATCTATCTATCTATCTATCTATCTATCTATCTATCTATCTATCTATCTATCTATCTATCTATCTATCTATCTATCTATCTATCTATCTATCTATCTATCTATCTATCTATCTATCTATCTATCTATCTATCTATCTGTTTATTTTTAATAAATTTGCAAAAAAAACCCTCAAACAAACTCAAACTGTTTTCATGTTGTCATTATGGGGTGTTCTATCTATCTATCTGTTTATTTTTAATAAATTTGCAAAAAAACCCTCAAACAAACTCAAACTGTTTTCATGTTGTCATTATGGGGTGTTGTTGTAAGCATCAAAAACATGCTAATTTAGGCTGTGCTTCTCTTGCTGCTCCTGAGCAAGGCAGCGTCTCTACATCTGGAGTTGCTGCCCGGGTGCTGCACTGTGGCTGCCCACTGCTCTGAGTGGTTGGATTGTGTCTAACTGTAATTATGGTGGGACAAATTTTGTTGTATGTATGTGTATATGTACAATGGCAATAAAGACTCTATTCTATTCTATTCTATTCTATTCTATTCTATTCTATTGTGGGTAGAATTTTGAGGGAGAAAATTAATTTACTCCATTTTGGAATAAGGCTGTAACATAACAAAATGGTTTGAACTCTGGCCCCTCTTTGTACAAAACAGTTTGCCACCTTCACCGCAGTTGGTGTATTTGTATCAGAGCGTGTGGGCTTTGAAGTGATCTGTTTTCCATAATACATACAGCACATTTACATGTTGTGAACACTGTGTGCCATTTCTTTTTTTTTAACTGTGAAATACAGAAATATCTGTTTCTTCATATTTAACCTCTGTAGGTCTCTGGTATGCTTATAATCACCATGATTCCAATATGATACACACACACACACACACACACACACACACACACACACATATATATATATATATATAGAGAGAGAGAGAGAGAGAGAGAGAGAGAGAGAGAGAGAGAGAGAGAGAGAGAGAGAGAGAGAGAGAGAGAGAGAGAGAGAGAGAGAGTATTAAGGCAATATATTTAGCGCCACAAATTATTATTATTTTGTTAGTTTTGTGTGTGTCATGACAAAAGTGTCAGTGAAACAAAACACTGCAGAGTCTTATGTGAATGCGAGACAATATGGTCAATGCTTCTCTAAAAACTACTTTTGAATGGCCACAAAAGAGAACTCCCTGAATGTTTGCACCCACAGACTGGCACCTAACCTACTTTTCTCAGGGTTTTAAAACAGGTTGATTCATACCACAAAGGCAACTGAGAGCGGGGGCAAATCAACATTTGAACTTTCAAATGCCTCATTTCCCCTATAACACTCATTTGGATAAAGTTGGTTCATGAGAAGCTTCAGAAGATTCACACATAACTGCCTGTGATTGATTTATTATCAAACTCTGCAAATTAGTCAAAGAAAAGTAACTAAAACAGGAACTGGTTTGCATATGACAGTTTTGTTATGTCGAGATCATTTCTGGAGATATCATAAATGTAAGATATGACCTTTGCTTTTTAAACACGTCCTTGTGAGAATACCTGGAAACAGGGTCGGACTGGGAACAAATTTCGGCCCTGGCATTTTTCCTCTGGACCAGCCCACTATTGGCCCGACGAATCCACCCCCAAACACGCACACCCACCCGTCCATACCGAATCCCCAATGAACAAATACTATACAACTAAACACCATGAACACACACCTAAACACACACTTTCACTGTCATTTCACCTTGATCATAGTACAAAATGGAAGCAAAAGCACACAGGTGGAAAAAACCCGGCCCACACACGTGAAAACGTGCAGCGGCCCACCGGGCAAATGCCCAAAATCACAGATTATCAGTCCGAGTATGCCTGGAAATGTCTGTATGCTTTAACTTCTTAGTTTTCTTTTTAAGAATTCTCACTCATATTCCACTTCACACTCTGAGTGTTCTTCTTTCAGTGGTCTGTGATGGTTGATTTCAGGTTGTCTGGCTTAAAGTGTCTCTTTTTCTCAGTAACTGCTGTCTCTTTTAAAATGGACTTTGAATCTTAACACTTTATTCTATATATGAAGCCCTACTTAAATGCTTTGTCATACAAAATTCTACCTTATTTATTCTCTTTTTCTATTTTGATTTATTTTATTTTATTTTATTTTGTACAGGTCATCAAAGTTCGGAAATAAAACATACTGCTGCAGTGACAAAAATCACCACAAAACAATCAAATTTAAGATTATTTGATAAAGCCACCTTTTAATTTGCTGTCAAATTTTAAATGTTTGAAAAATGCTTTTTGAAATGTTGCTTGTGGAAAGAAGTAAACATGCACTTCATCAGCAGAATTTCTTTTTTAAATCTAAGAAATTTATTTGAAGATGGGCACTCAAAGAGCATACGTATACAGTCACCAAATTATCAAGCCATACTCACAATTCTGTTACACATACCGTATGTATTTTTGTATTTCTTTATATGAAAACAGTTTGTTTTGTTGTTGATCAGTAACTTTGGATATTAAAAAACAAGACTGGTTCATTTGCATTTATAAAATTAACACAGATATGGGGGGTCTACATATAGGTTGTTGGCAACAGACTATGACCCATTTTTTTCAGGATCACCACTATACAAATCCACATTCTGATTTGGCAGAAGTTGTACCTGCAGAAACGCAGACGGCCGTGGTTTCCCATCGAAGTAGTAAACAAGACACATTCTGCTTAGCTTCTGAGAGCACACACACACACGTGTGTGTGTGTATATATATATATATATATATATATATATATATATATATATATATATATATATATATATATATATATATATATATATATATATATATATATATATATATATATATATATATATATATATATGTTGGGTTTGCACCCTGTTTTTAAAGAAATGAGAGGCACAAACACTGTAAAGAAACCAGTCAGAGAGAGACAAATATATTTTATGCTCTGCGCAGAGGAGGAGAATAAGAAGCGAGCAGTAGCAGCTTGTAAGTGCTCAGCTCCAAAGTTCTCCTAAAATCCCCCCCCTCTGGCTCGGCTTTTTATTTAGTTCATCAACATGAGAAAAAACAAACAAGGACAGTCAGGGAGAGGTTACACATGAGTCATGTCTGTAAGAGGGAGATATCAAGGCAAGGTGATGGCTGGAACCTTCCATTCCTGCGATATGAGCCTTGTGGCTTGTCCAAAGCAGGATGAGGCACTTATGCAAAATGAAAAATAGTTTGCTCAATCATGAAGAATGCAGACAACAAGTCTTTAGTCAGAAAAAGGAAATAAATGATAATATAAGCATGAACTATATAAAATAAATGATAATATAAGCATGAACTATATAAAATCCTTGACATAATATATATATATATATATTCTTGAACATTCAAGATTAAAATCAGTTACAGTTTGTAAGATAAACTGGAATTTTAGTTATGAGTTGGTAGTTGGAGTTTGGATCAATGTGAGATGTACAGTGGGCAAATAAATAAACACAGAGCTAAAAAAAAAAAATTAAATTGTCTCAAGTTTCAGTATTCTTACGTATATGTGAAATATCATATAGTCCTGTGTTATGTAACTAAAGTCTTTCTACTATGTCACGTTCAAAGACCATTCAGTTAATAATTTTAAATTGTCAGTTTTATTCTCAGTTTGTAATTTTTTCTGTACAGTATTTCATAATGTCTGATGTGCATCCATCCATTTTCTATACCTGCTTACTCCGTTTATAAGGGTCATGGGGTGAGGGTGGTGGAGCTGGAGCCTATTAATCTCTGATGTTCTCTGGTAAAATAACCAAATATAAATGTACACACACAAAATACATTTTAAATGTTTATTTTTTATCTGTATTCATACATCAAATGCTTAACATGTTTAAAAAAAGCTTACCATCACTACATTAGAGCCACTGAATGCCAACATCATAACATCAAAAATTTAAAAATTATAAAGCATTTCATTACATATTGGTATGTTGACAAATGTCTAAAAATTACTCTCATTTACATATTCTTCTCAAACTTGCTGTTACTGCATTTGAACTCTGCCATACTAATGCTGAAAGATATACCAGCTACATATCGGCATCACATTTGTATGTATGTAAAAGCAATATATATACAATTTGAATAAAAGAAACAAATTACAAATTAAACCCTCACATACAAACTAAAAAGCAACAGAAATGAAAGATGCTCATCCATAATGCATTGATTCTCACATGATCTCAGCATGTGGTACCATATCATACATCTTGAAGTAAAATAAAACAATTTAATAGTTATGTCAAAGATGAGTGCAGTACCTTCAGACTGCTTAATCAGAGACCTGAGGCTGACTTCTCCCTGGAGCTGTTGCAAAACTCTCTGAAGTGGCAGCATTGGTGAAAGAAGCAGAGGAGTTGTGACTGTGAAGGTTTTGTTTTCCCGTGCAGGATGATGTCCAGGACGTGTAGATAACCTCAGCCTGTCGTCTGAAGTGATGATCCAGGAGAAGGTAAATTGCCGGATTCACGCAACTGTTCAGGAACGCCAGGCAGCATGACAGGACAAGGCCGTTCCTTGGCCATGACAGGCAACTCAGCTCTGAACCCGAGAGCTGCAAGCTAATTATAATGACTTTGAAGATGTTAAAGGGGAGCCAGGACACCACAAAGGCCACGATGATGGAAACAACCATCTTGAGGGAGTGTCTGTGGCGGGCTTTAGCTCTGTGATTAGCTGCAGCAATGCAATGCTTATTCAGATGTGTGAGGATGGTGCCATAGCAAAACAAGATGATCAGTACTGGAAGAACAAATGTCAGTAACGCCATGGTCAAGCTGAGGCTGAGGAAGACCAAAGACTGCTCGTCGTCCACACAGGACTGTCCATTGCTGGACTGTTCCACTTTGCGGTACAGCAGAGACGGGATGCCGAGCATCAGTGAGATGGACCACACTGCAGTACAGGTGCCACGAATGCACCCGCTGCTCCTGAGGTACCTGGAATCCATCAACTTCACTACGGCCAGGTAGCGGTCCACACTCATGCAGGTGAGGAAGAAGATGTTGGAGAAGCGGTTCACAGTAATGATGTAACTGCTCACCTTACACAGCAGATCTCCAAAGTGCCCAAAGTTCCACTGGCCATTTTGGCTCTCAGAGACGACCCACAGTGGCAGTGTGAAAACAAAGACAAGGTCAGCCACAGCCAGGTTTACCACAAACGTGTCCACCAGCCGCCCACCTCTCTTCCCTCTGCTGCCCATGACTGTGATTACAAAAAGGTTGCCAAAAAACCCTGTGAGAAATATGAAGGAGTACACTAGGGGCAAATAGACGTTAGAGCCATAAAGGTGTGAGCTGGCACAGTCGTCAGGGTCAATTTCATAGGTTTCATTGTCAGTCATGTTCAGAATGTTGTAGTAATCGGTATAGTCCATGTAGGTGGCCATCGTCAGAGCAAAAAATCACAGAGAATGTCTGCAGTGTAGTCTTCGTGTTGTTGCAGACTGGCTAATCTGTGGTTAACACACACTGCAGCTTGATACTGTAGTCCTGAAACATGAAAACCACAGAGAAAAACAGACCTTATCTTTGCTCTCTTCCTCTTACCCTTCAGCTGTACCTTTTTTTCAAGGTGTTTCCTTCTGCTAGAGATTCATGGTTTTTCAAAAAGCTTGATCACAAATAATACCGTATATATATATATATATATATGTCTGTGTGTGTGTGTGTGTGTGTGTGTGTGTGTGTGTGTACATGCGCAGATGTACCTCAAATTTGCTGTGGTGACTCTAAGTGCAAACAAGGGAGCAGCCGAAGGGACTTACTGAATATTCCAAAGAGGAAAATTGTTCAGAGCTTTTACTAATTCAGAAATAATACATATGATCAGCTGTCACTACATTCCAAATGTTTTATATACATCAGATGTGGTTAAATGTTCTCAAAGTAAAGTATACTTATACATTGTTAAAAAAGACAACCAGAATCAAATTTATTGTCAAGTAAGTTTGTACATACAAGGAATTTGATCTGGTGTTATTGATGCATAAACAAGAAGAAAAGAAAAGAAAAAAACACTTCTATAATAAGTCAAATAGACAAAACTATGTTCACTGTTGAATAAATAAAGCGTAATGGAATGAGACAGTACAAAAAACAGGTGATTGGAGTACAGATGTACAGTACCTTTCAGTGTACAGATAACCAGTCTGTACTTTATGGTAGTGGGGAAGGAAGGCAGGGTAAGTGGGGTCTCTGGCGTTGTTTATGAGTCCAGCTGCGGATGGAAGCTGCTTTTGTGTCTTGATGTTTTAGTCCTGATAGACCTCAGCTATCTGCCAGAGGGGAGGGTAACAAAAAGTTTGTGTCTTAGGAGAGGGATCGGCCACAATCTTCCTTGCTCGCCTTAGTGCCCTGGAGATGTACAGGTCCTGTAGGGATGGCAGACTGCAGTCGATCACCTTCTCTGTTGAGTTGATGATACGCTGCAGTCTGACGGTGATGAAAGAGGAGACAATGAACTCAATGATGGCAGTGTAGAAGTTCACTATCATTGTTTTTGGCAGGTTGAACTTCCTTTGCTGCTGCAGAAAGTAAATTCTCTGTTGTGCTCTCTTGGTAAGAGAGCTGCCGTTTAGCTCCCACTTGCGGTCCTGGGTGATGGTGATCCCCAGGTAGCAGAAGGACTCCACAATGGCGACTAGGGAGTCACACAGGGTGATGGGGGCAGCCAGCACTGGGTTCTTTCTGAAGTCAACAACCACCTCCACTGTCTTGAGGGTGTTCAGCTCCAGATTGTTCTGTCTGCACCAGGACACCAGGTGGTCGATCTCCCATCTGTAGGTAGACTCATCCCCATCAGAGATCAGTCCAATGAAGATTGTATCGTCCGCAACCTTCAGGAGCTTCACAGACTAGCGATTGGAGGTGCACCTGTTGGTGTACAGGGAGAAGAGTAGAGGAGAAACACACAGCCTTGGGGGGGATCTGGTACTGATGGACCATGTGTTGGAGACGTGCCCTCCCAGCTACATGTGCTGCCTTCTGTTGGACAGGAAGTCAGTGATCCACCTGCAGGTAGAGTCGGGCACACCAAGCTGAGAGAGCTTGTCCAGCAACAGGGCCTGGATGAGCATCTTGAAAGCAGAGCTGAAGTCCACAAAAAGAATCCTGGCATAGGTTCTGGGGAGTCCAGATGCTGGAGGATGAAGTAGAGGGACGTGTTGTGGGTCAGAGATAGCCTTGAGGTGTGTGAGGACAATACATGAATTATTTCACAAAAAGCAAACAATCATTCCCTCCAGAAATTTGTGATGCCAGGATTTAAACAATTAATTCAACCAATAAATCTTTGTATCCCTCTATACATAGCTATACATCCATTCATTTCTTTCTGTATGCAAATGTATGTTGACTGAATTCTTTTTTTAATTAGTTACTGGTAACACTCAAATTAATTAGGTTGATCCAAATTAACTTAAAAAGCACACATTATTCCAACTTGTTAACTTAATTTGGACCAACATAATTCATTTGGGTGTTACCAGTTAAAGCAAGTTAATTAGGTTTGCTCTGTTTTCGGTGTGTAATAAATGCACTTTAATATTTTCTGTCAGCCAACATTATAATGAAAATTTTTATGTACTATATCAATTTAAAATAAAATCACACACTGTGAAACTTCTATCTATTATAATAAATAATAAAGGGCATGTATATAGCTGAATTGTTTTTAGATACATGGCTGTTTCCCACATTTCTATGTTGTTGCATGTAGAAATTTTCCTGCTATAAAACTGTTGGATTGAAACTGTAGACTTCTGAGATGTAGTTAACAGAGGTCCATATATGGAATCCTGCGCTGTAAAAAAGTCTGTGAAATTAACAGGGAAATCCGGTAAAATCACAAGTAAAACAAACAAACAAACAAACAAACAACAAAAAAAAAACTGTAAAAATAAAACAGTGGAGTAGTGTTTACTTGACAGCTATAATTTATAAAATGTGGAACAAAACTGAACTGTGAACTTCACCATACAAACATGTTAAAATAATCACATACCATTGTAGAATTTACAAATGAATGTAGTTTAAACACACAAAAACCATAATACAAAAAAAAAAAACTACAGTACAGTTAAAATTACAACATGACACTGTTAAAATAATGTTTTTTTTTTCTATTAATTTGAATTTTACTAATGTTTTAGTATAGATGATTATTTTGCAGAGATGTTATCTTGTAAATAGATAATTAATAGGTTATCTGTTCCGTATATTTGCATTGTAATTATTAACATGCAAAAACAAAGAATGGATTCATTTTGCATTGTAATAATGATTAATTAGAAGATAGAGATAGCTAGATAGCTAGATAGATAGCTAGATAGATAGATATAACACAATGACTGTATTTGTTAGTAGGTAACATACTTTTAAACATGACAGTAACAAATTTAATCTATGTTTATGTAATTGTAATGTTACAGCAAAAATAACGTTTGTATTTGAATTTCAAACTGGAGGTGCTCCTTTTTGTCAAATCTCTGTGAAGTGCATTGTTTCCGTTCTCTCAGGCCAAGTGGTTAGTGTATTACAGGTTTCAGTGCCGAAGGTTCTTGGTTCAAACCACCCCTGCCACATTTTTCCACATAAGGTGGAGTTGTGTCAGGAAGGGCATCCAGTGTAAAACTTGTGCCAAATCAACATGCAGACCCACCTTAGATCTGTTGTGGCGACCCTGAGTGAAAAGGGAGCAGCCGAAGGGTCTTACTTTATGTGTGACTAATACAGAAAGTTTAATAACAGCATGTCCATGCTAATTCAACAGGAAAGGACCATTAAAATTACAGATTTTTTTTTGTAAATCACATGTTTAACTGTAACATTTACATATTTCATGAAAAACCATTTACGAGGTCTATTAGAAAAGTATCCGACCTTATTATTTTTTTTCAAAAACCATATGGATTTGAATCACGTGTGATTACGTCAGACAAGCTTGAACCCTCGTGCGCATACGTGAGTTTTTCCACGCCTGTCGGTTGCGTCATTCACCTGTAAGCAGGCTTTGAGTGAGGAGTGGTCCAGCCCCCTCGTCGTTGTTTCATTGCCAGGAAATGGCGGAATGATTTGGGCTTTTTTTCCGTTGCTGTGCACCATGTGGCACCGCCGCGACGCGCGAAGCCTCCGCTCGTCTTTCCATGACAAAAACTCCTGTAACAGTGGAATGTGCCGTTCATTTCCAAACTGGACGTTGTGTTTTATCCGGGACGTCGTCTGACTAGCACAGGAATTGTGAAAAGACGTGGACATCAGCACTTTTTCGGCATATTGAGACAGACGTGCGGAGGAATTCTGCGCGTCGCGGCAGTGCCGCATGGCGCAAAGCAACGCCGTGATGAAGCCTCACGGGACATGTTCTGGCATGTCCAGGCACATCCACAATTTCTCGGATAATCACTCGATGGAAAAACCACCGACAGCTGTCTGAACGCCATCTCAAAGCCATCCTGTGAGACCAAAACGGAGGTGGTTTTGTCTCGCTCCAGTAGCGAATCCATCGTGACGCGCGAAGCCTCCGCTCGGCTTTCCATGACAAAATCTCTTGTTAAAAGTGAAATCTGCCGGAAAATGTTGATTCCAGCTCTTGTGATAACCAGAGAAATGGCAAACGATGGTCACGGATCCAGACAGCCATCCGTTTAGAAATGAAATGGTCGTTCAGCCTGTTGATGGCGGCTTCGGAGCGCGGCGCGGCGCGCCCCCCAGCCGCTGGGGGCTGTCCTTAAAGCGACAGTAACACTCCTTATTCTCTACCAAGCCCGTAACATTTTCACCGAAAGCCAGATAAATTTTTCTAATGGTTTCCAGCTGCCAGTCTCTAACAGTTTCTGAAAAAATTCTGATGGGAAAAAAAGCCCAAATCATTCCGCCATTTCCTGGCAATGAAACAACGACGAGGGGGCTGGACCACTCCTCACTCAAAACCTGCTCACAGGCGAATGACGTAACCGACAGGCGTGGAAAAACTCACGCATGCGCATGAGGGGTCAAGCTTGTCTGACGCAATCACACGTGATTCAAATCCATATGGTTTTTGAAAAAAATAATAAGGTCGGATACTTTTCTAATAGACCTCGTACATGTTCACTGTAATTTTTATAGAATTCCCCTGCCAACCACAGCTGCTAGAATTTTTCCATAAAAACAACGGAATTTTTTTTTTTTTTACAGTGCATGTCTAAAAGCTGTGAAACATACCTGAAAAGCTGAACTGTGTGAGACACCCAAACATTCTGTGGGAGACTAACAGAGCGATTCAAGTCAGAGAAACATTCCAATCACCAATTTATTTCCATTTGACGCAGCAGACACAGAAA
This sequence comes from Thalassophryne amazonica, assembly GCF_902500255.1. Taxonomy (NCBI): domain Eukaryota; kingdom Metazoa; phylum Chordata; class Actinopteri; order Batrachoidiformes; family Batrachoididae; genus Thalassophryne; species Thalassophryne amazonica. The sequence goes on along the minus strand of NC_047105.1, from coordinate 76,205,341 downwards.
CTGATTATTTAATTTTTACAAGATGCATCGTTAGTCTGGAGGGAAGCTTTATGTGCTGACGTCTGGCGCAAGTGCGACATCTAGTGGCAAGAAATTATTCATAGCACTGTTAACATGAGGATAGTCCTACCCCTCTAACACACAAGAATTAGATTTCTATGAGACTGAATAGTACTTACCCATTGCTGATGTGACTAATAGAAGCAAGAAGCAAGCCGCTGATCCAGTAGAACTAACACACGTGTCACGCTCATTCCTGCTCCGATGACAGGCTCTGAATGACAGGGATCGATTTAGATGTCATATAAAATAAATAATGAATTTTTCCATTCACGCTGGGGAAATATTTTCATTCACTGAAAGATGGACTGCCTATCCACTTACCACTGCACTCATAAACATTTAAACATTAATTATCACATACCTTAAAATCACCCATAAAGTTTATATTCCCAAATCAAAAAAAGTTGGAATGGTATAGAAGATGAAAAAAGAAAGGACGAAACAACCAACTCAATGATTCTTATACATTTACATGACTATTTCACTGCTGACTCTGTGAACCCAAGATATTTTATGTTTTTGGTGCTCAGCTTCAATTTATTCCAAAAAAAAAGAAAAAAAAAAAAAGTTGGGGGATGAAAGCATTTACTCAATGCTTTCATCTCCTAACTTATGTAGAGGGCAGCACGGTAACTTAGTGGTTAGCACTGTTGGCTCACAAAGAGAAGGTCATGGGATTGATTCCCACCTGTGGCCTTTCTCTGTGGAGTTTAAATGTTTGCCTGGATTCCTTCTGGGTGCTCCAGCTTCCTCCCACATTCAAAGACATGCAGGTTAGGTGAATTAGGAACTTTCTAATTGTCCAGGTCTGCAGCTGGTCTGCTCTGTGTCAGCCTGTGTCATCAGATCTCAGAAGCTAAGCAGTGCAGGATTTGGTTAGTAGAGGTGGGCGATACCGGGAATTTTGGTACTGATCCGATACCAAGTAAATACAGGCCCAGTATCGCCGATATCAATACTGATACTGATACTTTTTCATATTTAAGCTTCTTACAGTAGTGTTCAGAATAATAGTAGTGCTATATGACTAAAAAGATTAATCCAGGTTTTGAGTATATTTCTTACTGTTACATGGGAAACAAGGTACCACTAGATTCAGGAAATTCTCACAAATCCAACAAGACCAAGCATTCATGATATGCACACTCTTAAGGCTATGAAATTGGGCTATTAGTAAAAAAAAGTAGAAAAGGGGGTGTTCACAATAATAGCATCTACTGTTGACGCTACAAGCTCAAAACTATTATGTTCAAACTGCTTTTTTAGCAATCCTTTGACTCACTAAACTAGTATTTAGTTGTATAACCACAGTTTTTCATGATTTCTTCACATCTGCGAGGCATTAATTTTGTTGGTTTGGAACCAGGATTTTGCTTGTTTACTAGTGTGCTTGGGGTCATTGTCTTGTTGAAACACCCATTTCAAGGGCATGTCCTCTTCAGCATAAGGCAACATGACTTCTTCAAGTATTTTGACATATCCAAACTGATCCATGATACCTGGTATGCAATATATAGTCCCATCACCATAGTAGGAGAAACATGCCCATATCATGATGCTTGCACCACCATGCTTCACTGTCTTCACTGTGAACTGTGGCTTGAATTCAGAGTTTGGGGGTCGTCTCACAAACTGTCTGCGGCCCTTGGACCCAACAAGAACAATTTTACTCTCATCAGTCCACAAAATATTCCTCCATTTCTCTTTAGGCCACTTGATGTGTTCTTTGGCAAATTGTAACCTCTTCTGCACATGTCTTTTATTTAACAGTGGGACTTTGCGGGGGATTCTTGCAAATAAATTAGCTTCACACAGGCGTCTTCTAACTGTCACAGCACTTACAGGTAACTCCAGACTGTCTTTGATCATCCTGGAGCTGATCAATGGCTGAGCCTTTGCCATTCTGGTTATTCTTCTATCGATTTTGATGGTTGTTTTCCGTTTTCTTCCACGCGTCTCTAGTTTTTTGTCCATTTTAAAGCATTGGAGATCATTGTAGATGAACAGCCTATAATTTTTTGCACCTGCGTATAAGTTTTCCCCTCTCCAATCAACTTTTTAGTCAAACTACGCTGTTCTTCTGAACAATGTCTTGAACGTCATCCTTAAATAGTTGGACACCTGATTCACACCTGTTTGTTCCACAAAATTGGCAAACTCACTGACTGAATGCCACACTACTATTATTGTGAACACCCCCTTTTCTACTTTTTTTTTTTTTACTAATAGCCCAATTTCATAGCCTTAAGAGTGTGCATATCATGAATGCTTGGTCTTGTTGGATTTGTGAGAATCTACTGAATCTACTGGTACCTTGTTTCCCATGTAACAATAAGAAATATACTCAAAACCTGGATTAATCTTTTTAGTCACATAGCACTACTATTATTCTGAACACTACTGTACGAGGTCTGTCAGAAAAGTATCGGACCTTTTTATTTTTTTCAAAAACCATATGGATTTGAATCACGTGTGATTGCATCAGCCAACCTTGAACCTTCGTGCGCATGCGTGAGTTTTTTCACGCCTGTCGGTTGCGGCATTCGCCTGTGAGCAGGCTTTGTGTGAGCAGTGGTCCACCCCCCTCATCGGATTTTTATTGCGAGTAAAATGTCTAAACGATTTGGAGCTTTGCTGCATCAATTTTTTCCAGAAACTGTGAGAGACCTCCAGGTGGACACCTTTTCGGAAAATTCTGTTGGCTTTCAGGGACGATTTTGTGGGGATTACACAGATTAAGGAGTGTTACTGCCGCTTTAAGGACGGCCCACAACTGCTGAGAGCGCGCAACGCTCCCAGCACCGATCGACAGGCTGAATCAACCAGATCATTTCCAACGTGAAGGCTTTGTTGATCCGGGACGTCGTCTGACTTCCACAAAAAAAGGAAAAAGGCGTGGACATCAGCACTTTTTCGGCACATTCCACTGTTAAAGAAGTTTTTTTCATGGAAAGAAAAGCGGACGGATGCGCCACCGTGCCGTTCATGGCGCGGGACAAAACCACCTCTGTGTTGGTCTCACAGGACGGCTTTGAGATGGCTTTCAGATGGCTGTCGGTGGGTTTTCAGTTGTGTGACTAACTGAGAAATTGTGGATGAGCCTTGACATGCCAGAACATGTCCTGTGAGGCTTCATCACGGCGTTGCTTTGCGCCATGTGGCTCCACCGCGACGCACGGAATTCCTCCGCTCCTCTTTCCATGACAAAAACTCCTGTAACAGTGGAATGTTGCCGTTCATTTCCAAACTGGATGCTATGTTTTATCCGGGACGTCCTCTGACTAGCACAGGAATTGTGGAAGACGTGGACATCAGCACTTTTTCGGCACATTGAGACAGACGTGGGGAGGAATTCTGCGCGTCACGGTGGAGCCGCATGGCACAAAGCAAGTAATCCCAAAACACTGCAATATGTACCCAAGGGGTGCTGTATAGAGGGAAAAAAACAGGGGTCCTGTGGAACCCCAAATGTCATGTCACTAAGGGTAGAGGTAGTGTTTTTCAATCATGCAAGGGCACTCCCAGTAATCCCAAAATGATTCTCCAGCCTATCGAGTAGAATATGATGATCCATGGTATCAAATGCAGCACTGAGATCTAACAGCACAAGAACCGTAGTGGTGTCTGAATCCATTGCAATCAGAAGATCGTTCACCACTTTAGTGAGAGCCGTCTCTGTGGAATGATATTTTCTAAAAGCAGACTGCAGTAGCTCAAAAAGATTATTCTCATTAAGACAGTCCACGAGCTGCCGTGAAACCACCTTTTCCAGAATTTTAGAGCAAAATGATAGATTTGATATTGGCCTGTCGTTTTTCAATACACTAGGGTCAAGATTAGATTTCTAAAGTAATGGTTTAATCACTGCAGATTTGAAACATTTAGGAACAGATCCAGAAGTTAATGAGAGACTAATAATTTCCAGCACAGTCGGCCCAAGAATGGGCCACAGGTCCTTAAACAGTTTTGTTGGTATAGGATCAGATAAACAGGTTGTGTTTTTTTGTAGACGTTACGAGTTTTGTCAGCACATCTGGACAGATACTCTCAAATTCTGTAAATCTAGGTAATACCTAATGGTGCCCACCTCAGTAGTAGGGTGTAGTGGCTGGGTTAAGGCATGCTGGGATATGTTTAACCTAATGTCTTCTATTTTCTTCTCAAAGTAATCCAGGAAATCTTGTGCTGTAAAAGGAGAACGAACTACAGGTGGTTGTCCATGAGTAAGTGTTGCCACCGTGTTGAACAAGAACTTTGAGTTATGCTTGTTTTTGGTGATCAAATCAGAGTAATAGGTCCGCTTTGTACCCAGTAATGCATGCTTATAGTCTAAGATAGCATCACGCCATGCAAGGTGGAATGCTTCTAATGTTGAACTATGCCATTTCCATTCTAGACCTCTAGCCTTATGCTTGAGGTCACGCAAGTAATCATTGAACCAAGGTGACTGCGTTTTGGGGGGGCGTGGTTTTAACAAAGGTGGCGCAATCATGTCGAGTGTAGTTTTGAGCACTGAGTTTAAACTATCCACAAGACTGTCAACTGGGTATTTTCCAAACGTGAAGCTAAGATATCAGGCAGTCTACCAGTGTCCAGTGATTGTATTAATTATTTATATAGCCGACTTGACATAATAAGACATAATGAGAGTGCACTGCAGCATTCATGTCATTTCATGACTGCATGTCTGTGACCATGGGTCATCTACAGAGGAACAGACGGTTCATACTTGTATTGTCCACTTGATAAGAGGGATTCAATAAAATGCGGTGTTTTTATGGTGTGTGGTTTTATTTTTTTCTTCCACAGCAGAGGCCTAATGTGGTGCAACACGTTACAGCTGCTCACACTGTGTTCATGCACGGACATGAGCAAGCACGAAACCGTCACCAGTGTGTCGTGCATGCCTGTGCGACCGTGCGTCCCTCCCAACAGCAGGTGGCATGTTTCATGGTTCCCCATTTTATGTTTGACTCACGGATTTTCTTCCGGTTTCTGCGTGTTTCGTGTTATGTCTGAAGGGGCCCTTTGAATCACTACAGGGTTTTTATATTTGCATTTTCCATACATTCCATCCTTTAATTAATGAGTGAGTCCCACCAAAAAGGTGTGTAATCTGACTGTTTTAACATTCTCGAGAAGTATAATCAGCATGAAAAACCTCATACTGTGATACTTCAATGTGAAACCAACAATTGATTCATGGACATGTGCAGTAAAATCACAGAACATGATTAGATGGTCAAAAGAAGATTTTTGGCTTCACTCTGTTAATAACCCGTCATGTTAATCATTAAGTATATGTGCCATCTATGGTGCTTATACTGCTTGAAACATCACAAACATTCATTTTCTATAGCTCCATGTATTAGACATGTCTGACCAGTCCAATAGACTCTTTGTGATGGACACAAAAATGGACAGTCACCTTGCCCAGATTAGTGAAACCGAGGCCTAGCTCGAAGGTGAGCGCCTCATGGCTGGGTCTACAATCATGGGACTCGGTCAGACTCAGCCTGAAAAAACAACATAGTGTCACCTCCATGTGGGCTCATCATCCACATATGGAGTGTCAAGGGTCTGGTGCACTGTGTTATGGCAGTGGACAGGGGCAAATACTCACACTGACTCACACTCGGTTATGCTACTTAACTCTTGGGATGTGGAACGTTACCTCTCTGATGGGGAAGGACACTGAGCTTGTGCGGGAGGTTGAACGATACCATTGAGAAATACGTAGTTGGGCTCACCTCCATGCACAGCACAGGTTCTGGAACCGAACTCCGGAAGAGGGGTTGGACTCTGCTTTTTCTGAGTTGTCCAGGGTGGGAGGTGCCGGACAACAAATACATAATTTTTTTAAGGGTGAAGTTAATATATATGTTACCTATTACCTAAGAATGGTGATTCCAGGTAGCAGTAGTATACTACTCGACCCTGAACAGCAGACCTAATAAAAGATGCACAAAATTTCTGAAAATCTATATAACATTATGCCACCACATGTAGAGTGAAGCCTGATGGGTAGAATGATGTACATGATCTACCCAAAGAGTGGTCCACAGCCCACTGATGGTCTGTCACTGACCCCTAGTGGTCCATGAGTATATTGGCAAAATATCACATTTTAAATTAATATCACATTCTAACTTAAAAGTCATTCTCAAACTATTTAAAAACAAATCCAAAGTCTAATAGATATCAATATAGTGTTGAAATATACTGCTGGACTGGTCAGCAGACTTATTGTTTTTGAATATTTGGGAGCAAGGTAGTCCACAAGATTTTTAATTTGCTTATTTATTTTTTAATTTTTTTATTATTATTGGTTAAGTTGTCCTTGCTCTCAAAAAGTACTGTTCTACAGCCTTGAAATTACATCTGGCGACGATTACATGAACTAATGTGCACACATTAATTCACACAATCACCACCAGGGGGCATTCATGTCATGCAAAAATAAATACCATCATATACCTAAGTGTAACAATTCAGTGTTTTTTATTAAATTAGTCACAACTACTATACATAATCAGGGAAGAAGTGATGACTAAGTGGTTAAGTGTGCTTGTTTCCAGTGCAGAAGGTTTCTGGTTCAAGGCCACCAATGTAGAGCTGCATCAGCAAGGGCATCCGGTGTAAAACTTGTCAAATCAACATGTATGTCCACCTTGGTTGAATGAAAACAGGGAGAAGTCGAAAAGACTTACTTTTAATGTACATAATCAGGGTATTCCAAAATAAATGTTATGATGCCCCTTTTGTTGAACTGTGACGGACAACGTGAAAGTTTTTCATAGACATTCAGAGACACAGCTGCCTTTTATCTATAAGAAGACGAGGTCCAAATTTTGACCTTTGCCTATGACCTTGACATTTACACAACAGATGGACAGAAAGATTGACATAGGATGAAAACAATTCCAGCTATGCATCACTCAATGCTAGCAAACTTGTAATGTCCTGTATATTAGCTGTCTCAACTCCAACAGCATAGCTACCAACAAAATACTGATTTTGGGGACAGAATATTAAAGGTCGGTATCATTTTTTTTTTTTTTTTAGAAATCACTAATTGTGTTTGATCATAGCAATTTCTGCTTTACATACCTGATTGTTATCAAATTTGGTACAGAAGTTTTTTAAAGAATGACAGTTACTCACTGTGTTAAAATAAAATATCAATCTGTTTTGTATTTCACTGTTTGTATTTCAATATAAATTAGACATTAACCTTTCATTCTGTTATGATAAATCCTTTATTCATCACATGTCTTCAAAAAAAAACCTTGAAATAAAAAAGAAAAACGTGTATGATTAATCGAGATACAACTATTTGATTATTAATTTAGTATTATTATTATTATTAATAATAATAATAATAATGATAATAATAATAATAATAATAATAATAATTTCCTTTATTTTAATTGTACATTCATACAACAAAATTTGTCCTTTGCACTTAACCCATCCTAATTACAATTAGACACAATCCAGCCACTAGGAGCAGTGAGAAGCCACAGTCCGGCGCCCGGGGACCAACTCCAAATGTAGAGACGCTGCCCTGGTCAGGGGCAGAGAAAGAAGCAGACTCTAAATAAGCATGTTTTGTTTATTTAATTGAGGGTCAATTATTTGGGAGCTTTTTTAAATGTCCAGATCCTCTGATTTCAACGTCTTACAAGTGAATATTTATTTATTTTATTTATTTTTTACTCATCTCTGATAGTAAACTGAATATCTTTTCACCCCCCCAAAATGAGGACATCACCTTGAGTTTTAAGAAACACTGATTGATTTTTTTTTCACCATTTTATGACATTTTATGGACCAAACAATTAATGGATTAATCCAGAAAACAAACTGATTAATTTATTATGAAAGTAATAGTTGGTTGCAGTGCTAATGAAGAACTGTTGAATACACATAGTAAAAATTCCCACCCCTGAAACCAGGCTGAAGCCGCCTGAAGCTGCTTATGACAAAACCAGTTAATGAGCAGGTCATCAAGTGTCAAACTGGTCTGATTTGACTCTGCCCTGAACAATGAAGGCACACAATGATTTTGCTCTGTGTTGCCTTGACCCCGTCCTATTGCCACCATGCTGATGGACTCCATAAACCCTCTCCCTGCTGAAAGAGAGACTGACAGGACAGAGAAGGGCTCTGGCAGCCTCTGCCTTTGTTACAGAGATACAAACTGTCAATACGACTGCCTCCTCAAGACCAAGTGGACTTAGGAGAAATGAACTCTGTGATCCAGCTTTTAGCCATTGTGCTTGTGACCGCATCTTACATGAGCAGATTGCAGAGGACCGAGAGCACGTCATTGTCCTGTGGCTGAGCTAAGATTGAATGGGATCCCTGCTCCACTTTGGAGCATTGTGCTTTATTCTCACACTTCTATAGAGTCAAGGTGATTTGAGGATATACTCATCACAGCAGAAAATCCAGTCTGTTTGCATAGTGTTGCTTGTTGTCCCTCGTGCTCAGCTGTACCTTTTCCTTTAAGGGGTTTTAATTATTTCTTCTGCATTCTTGCCGCCCTGTCAGTGGAACGCTACATTCCTCTCCTCGAATAAGTGCTGTCTCACTCCAATTGAACAGAGTAAATGTGAGAGCCAGTGAATGGAGCAGCCTCAATGGGAGAAAATAAACAGCTGCGTTGGTGCATGGGTGCAGCGGGGGAGAACGGATGAGAAGAAGGGAGAAAGGCCTCCCTAATGTGCTAAGATTCCCATGGATACTTAGTGCTCTTTCTGTTTAAAGGAGGATCTCGTAAAGCACTTCAGCAGTGGACAATTTCTCTTTTTCCCCTTTGCTCTGTTTTTATTTGCTGGGAGAAAAGGTTGGTATGCACTAGCGTGATTGTTAGACATGGGTCACATGCACACATGTGCACACATACAGTTTGTTCTTCACTTGTCCAGTGCTGAGCTTCTGAAAAGAAGTTCATTAAATGGTGTGAAAGCTTTGTGTTTTAGTTGTGTAGTTAAATCAAAAGGTCCTGTAAGACAAAAACTTGCACTGGTTTGGGCCTATGTTTTGTGTCGTTTTAAGCGCTCGCTGCTGTTTCCCTTCAGTTGGAAGGAAAAAAAAAACCTTCATTTTTCAGACAAATTTTCTTCTTGCTTGAGTTTACTCAACTCATTCTGAACAAATAATCATCTGAACCAACTCTCATTTTTATATTTGAAATGTGAGCTGGACATCCTTCAGTCAGTTGGATGGCCACTCCTGGAACCATCATCTTTTCGTGGTGGAGAGATTTGTCTGCCTTTATGAACCCGAGAGCTGTGCTGTCTGGAGCCTTCGTGCTCTTGGTAGGGTCTCCCACGGCAAATTGGTCTCAGACGAGGGGCCAGACTAAGAATGGTCCACAATGACCCCATGAATAAAGGAGGAGGAGGAAATGTGACCCAGCCTGAAAGCCCAGGGCCGCCGTCTGTAGCCAGGCCTGGACGGGGCGCCTGTCAGTGAGCGCCTGGTGGCAGGGTTTGCCACAGATCCCGGTCGGACACACGCCGAAAAAGCAACGTGGACTTTCCATCTCCACCCTGTGGGATCACCACCCACAGGAGGAACTGCTGGAGTACGGTGCGATGTCCCATGGGTGGCAGTGAAAGTTGAGGGCCTTGATGGACCAAACCCAGGTGGCAGAAGCTAGCTCTAGGGGTGTGGAACGTCACTTCGCTATGGGGGAAGGAGCCAGAGCTTGTGCAGAAAGTGGAGCGCTACCAGTTAGATCTGGTGGGCCTCACCTCCACGCGCAGCCTCAGCTCTGGAACCACTCTCCTTGATAGGGGTTGGACCTTATTCTTCTCTGGAGTTGCCCAGGGTGTGAGGTGCCGGGTGTGTGTGGGGATACTCATGAGTCCCCAGGTGAACGGCACTACGTTGGAGTTTATTCCGGTAGATGACAGGGTCACCTCCCTGCACATTTGGGTGCCAAATGGGGGTGGGGGTGGGGGGGACTGTGACTGTTGTTTGTGCATATGCACCAAACAGCAGTTCTGAGTATCAGCCTTCTTGGAGTCACTGAATTGAGTCCTGTATCCTGTATGGTGCTCCAGTGGGGGACTCTCCATTGTTCAGCTAAAGGACTTCAACACACATGTGAGCAATGTCAGAGATACCAGGAGAGGCATGATTGGGAGGAATGGCCTTCCTGATCTAAACCAGAGTGGTCGTTTGTTGTTGGACCTCTGTGCTACTCATGTACTGTCCATAATAAACACCATGTTTGAACATAAGGATGCTCATAAGTGTACATGCTACCAGAGCACCCTAGGCTGAAGGTCGATTTTGTGATAATATCATTTGATCTGAGGCCGCATGTTCTGGACACTCGGGTGAGGAGAGAGGCAGAGCTGTCACCTGGACACCATCTGATAGTGAGTTGGATCAGAGAGTGGGGGAGGAATTTAAACAGACCTGGTAAGCCCAAACAGATAGTGTGGATGAACTGGGAATGTCTGGAGGATCCCACTGTCCGACAGATCTTCAGTTCACACCTTTGGTGGAGCTTTTCTGGCATCCCTGTGGAGGTTGGGGGCATTGAACCAGAATGGACAATGTTCATAGCTTCCATTACTGAAGCTGCAGTGGGCAACTGTGGCCTGAAGGAAGACATCCGATTGAAGGAGTCCTTCTGGGATATGTTATCTTAGAGGACTCCTTAGGCAGTTACAAAGTACCAACAGGCAAAGTACTGACAGGAGGAGTTCATAGTAACCATGGAGAAGAACATTCGGTTAGCACCAAGGTGCTTCTGGCAGACCATGAGGCACATCAGGAGAGGAAAATGGGGAACCATCCAAGCTGTCTACAGTAAGGATGGGCCTCTGTTGACCTCAACTGAGGAGGTAATCAGCACTGGAAGGAACACTTTGAGGAACTCCTACATCAGACTGGAGCACCCTCTATAATAGGGGCAGAGCTGGAGGCTGATGGGGGATCATCATCATTTTCCCTGGTGGAAGTCACTGAGGTAGTCAAACAACTCCACAGTGGCAAGGACCCAGGGGTTGATGAGATCCATTCAGAAATGCTGAAGGCTCTGGGTGTGGAGGGGCTGTCTTGGATGAGACATTCAACATTGCGTTGAGGTCTGGGACAGTGCCAGAGGAGTGGCAAACTGGGGTGGTGGTACCCATATTTAAAAAGGGGGACCAGAGAGTGTGTGCCAACTACTGGGGCATCACACTACTCATCCTCCCTGGTAAAGTCTGCTCCAGGGTGCTGGAAAGGAGGGTTTGGCCAATAGTCCAACCTCAGATTGAAGAGGAACAATGCAGGTTCCGTCCTGGTCGTGGAACAACCAGCTCTTCACTCTCACAAGGATCCTGGAGGGTGCCTGGGAGTATGCCCATCCAGTCTACATGTGTTTTGTGGACTTGGAGAAGGTGTATGATCGGGTATCCCGGGAGATACTGTGGGAGGTGCTGTGGGAGTATGGAGTGAGGGGGTCCCTTATCAGGGCCATCCAATCTCTGTACTCACAAAGCGAGAGCTGTGTTCGTGTGCTTGGCAGTAAGTTGGACTTGTTTCCGGTGGGTGTTGGCCTCCGCCAGGGCTGCACCTTGTTACCAATCCTGTTTGTGATATTCATGGACAGTATATCGAGGCGTAGTTGAGGGGAGGAGGGTCTTAGTTTGGTGGGCCCAGGGTCTCATCACTGCTTTTTGCATATGATGTGGTCCCCAACACTCACTGGATTGGTTCACAGCCGAGTGTGAAGCAGCTGGGATGAGGATCAGCACCTCTAAATCTCAGCAAGAAGCTGATGGATTGTCTACTCCAGGTAGGAAATGTGGTCTTGCCTCAACTGAAGGAGTTCAAGTACCTCAGGGTCTTGTTCATGAATGAGGGGACAATGGAGTGTGAGATTTGCCAGGGAACTGTGCAGCAGGGACGGTGTTGCCTTTGCTCTACTGTACTGTTGTGACAAAAAAGGAGCTGAGCCAAAAAATGACGCTCTTGATCTACTGGTCAATCTTCATTCCTATTCTCCACCAATGGTCATGAGGGTTGCGTCATGAACAAAAGAACTAGACTGCAGGTACAAGTGGTTGAAATGGGCTTCCATAGGAGGACGGCTGGTGTCTCAGAGATAAGGTGAGAAGCTGGGCCATTGGTGAGGAGCTTGGAGTCGAGCCACTGTTCCTTCATGTTGAAAGGAGCCAGCTGAAGTGGTTCCTCAGCCTTTTCTGTCTGTATAGAGAATGATTGTTCTTTTTGTGTTGCAGAAATGTGTGCAACCTTAATGTTAGTGAAGCGATCTTGTGACTAGAAGGTAAAATCTGGAGCACTGTTGACTGTTAATTTCTGTTTGAGGAGTGACAATATTGTGAGAAGAAGCCAATTAATGTAAAGCACTGCATCAAAATTGTGTGATGTAACCAAAGACACAGTTAGCCAGGATTCTTTTGAATCCCATTATTACAACTGAAGAAAGCATAACATTTCTAATGGAATTCAAAAACAGTGTTAAGACTTGACTTGATTTTGTCATCATCTTACTTCTGTTCTTTTTCATCACATCACATCACATCACTCTCTCTCTCTCTCTCTCTCTCTCACACACACACACACACACACACACACACACACACACACACACACACACACACACACACACACACACACACACACACACACACACACACACACACACACACACACACACACACACACACACACACACCACAACAAAAAAGCACCTTTTTAAATCACTAAGCATGAAGTAAATGTACTGTGATGATAGTGGTTCAGTTTTCTGTTCTGCATCATAACCTGAATGTAGATTAATTGAGAAAACAAGTTAACATGAGAGCACCTGTTAAAATGATGTGTAATAAAAATTAGTTTTTGTGAATAATTGGTTATATTAATATGATTTGCAAAGTTTAATTGCAATTTGAGATGGTTAATTGTCACAAGATGAACATGTTAGGGTTTGAAACTCAAGCAAGAGTGAGTTTGGGACCCACATGGCAGTGAACAGACCAATGTAGAAAGAAAAAAATGATTGTAAATAGAACAGTAAATGGGGTTAGCCGCTGGAGTAGGCACTGGAGGGTGGAGACGTCTGCTGGTGCTTGTGGTGAGGGTAGCTGAACCGGAGCCAGAGAGGTTGTGAGACCAGTTCCCAGGGACATAGAGGCAGGACCAGGCGGCAACAACGGAGCTGACGGTCAGCAGGGGATCTAAGAAAGAGCATATAGGAAGTGGTGGGCACAGATAACCAAAAAATTAACTTAACAGATAATAAGGTAACTGAAAAGTTATCTTTGATAAAGATAAACCGATAAACCACCCAAAAATGTATCAGACGTTACAGATAACCGATAAATTCCAGTATTGTCTCTGGTACACTTGCAACTAATAACAAGCTGAATTTGAGTTTTAACATCACAATCTAGTGATGGGATGAACAACAATGGTGCGTCAACACTGTGCCGAGCACACAAGAGTGAAACCCCTTTATCGGTGCGTGTATCGCTTTAAGAAAAAAATCACGTGACCGATACAGGACCTGTGTCGTTCGGCTGCGCCGCGCCAAATGGAAACAAATTGTATCGACATGTTGCGGATTTGTTGGATGGAGTTTTGCTGTTGGAGTTTTTCTTGCCCTCACCTTGTTCCACTGACTTCATGCATCGTTCAAAGACGTTTCCCCAGTCTGGAATAATTTTGATCTTTTGACGCCAAATAAGAAATCTTTTTCTCCTTTGGGCATTGTTTACTGTTATTTTTCCAAGATATGTTTGTACTCCTTTACAATACTGGACGAATAACCAGAACATATATCCACACCTTTATCAACTCGCACTGAAATGTTTATGCTCACCATCTTCATCTGTACCCTGTGAAAGAGTTTTTTCTAAGGCAGGGGAACTGGTGTGTAAGAATCGCCTTGGAGCAAAGACACTTCAGAAACCTTTGTTCCTCAATAAAAATGCATAAATGAATCTGTTTTCAGTCTTTTATTTCGTATGCTTTAACACTTAAGTTGTCAAATTTCCATACATAAGTTACAAATTTTAACTCTGAATTTTATTACAGACAAATTTGCTATATTTTACAAACCAACTCAGTTTAGCATTTACACAAACAAGGTTTTAAGCAAATTTTAAACTCTTCTCATGAACAGCTTAACTCGACACACAAATTGAGCACATAAAATTTTGCAATGATGAGATCATATTTTAAATAGAGGACTGGCGATTAACCATTTCACAGGCTGATGTTGCGTTTGCAGCACGGTAACTTTTCCATCTTATTTACCTGCAATGATTTTATAACTACTGCAGGGGTCACTATTGAGCGACCAACACTGTCAACACAGTTTGTGTAGTGTGTCAATACACTCCTTGAGGTATCATCATCCCATCACTACCACAATCGCTTTTGGAAGCATCAAAAGCGACAACAGACCCAAACAATGAGTCCACACTTCTATGTTTGAACATCCTGGCCCTTAACAGGTAGGTACTCAACTGATTTTAAATTTTAAAAATGTTTGCTGCTGTTCAGCTTTGTTTACTACGTTATCGGTCTAAAAGTTATCGGACAAAAATTTATAGGACGATAATTAGTCCAATAATGGTCTTTAAAGTTATCTAAAAAGATAATCCAATAATGAAAACATTATCTTCGATAATTATCTGTTATCGGATTATCGGAACTGTGCCCACCACTGTATATAGGTTAACTAGAACAAGGAACTACGGAGTCCCAGGAGTACAGAGAACCATAGAAGTAGAGAGAGAACGTAGACTAAGGCCAGGTACCCTGCAGAATAACTGAGTTCTGGCGTGTGATGGGTGTAAGAGCCAGGGTTTAAATACAGGTGCCGTTGATGAAAGACAGGTGAGACCAATCACTCCATGACATGACTCCTGGAAGAAACATGAGGGGAGGTGGAGAGAGCATACCAAGACAGCACAACAGAATATATAATATCATTTTTTGCTTTAACTCTCTACATTTTGCCTCAATTGTTTGAGACTTTTTTATTATATATAAATTAGAGATCAACATTTTGGCACAACATTTCTGTTGCTCACTTCTATGTCAACAACTGAGTTGTTAGTGTAGTTATCTTTTCTGTTTAAATGAAAAGCTGGGTATCACAATGAAGAAAGAAAATAAAATGCTGAATAATTACTCATAATTTCACCCATACAAGATAATTCATTAAAAATGCATCAACCTTTTTCCTTTTCATTGTCAACATAACACTGCAAGAGAAACTAAACCATATCACTACAAACCATATTTCTGAGGAAACACCGGAAGAAATGTCACAAGTCACAAGTTTCACCTTTGTCAGTAATCATATTTGTACAATTTATTATTATTATTATTATTATTATTATTATTGCAGCAGTGGTGGCTAAGTGGTTAGTGCACTCAGTTTCATTACAGAGGGTTTCCAGTGTTGCCGACTGAACGGTCCCCCCTAAAAATTGGTCCCCCTTGCCTTCAGTGTGCATGCGTCATTTCTGAGCGTCAGCCACGGTTCACTGATTATCACCTCGTTTCTGCTTTGAACTGCACTCCAGACATCATCTATCTCAGTGACAGATATCTGAAGCTTTTGTACAACAATAATTTTCACATAAATTCAGCATTATTTCATCATAAAAGACAGGGGAAGCAATCAGAGTGCAGCAGCCAGAGGATCTGCTAGCTGATGTGTTCATTGCGCTTCCGTCATTTCAAAGCGTCAGTAGTGAGTGACTCACCGATTATCACCTCTTTCTGCTTAACTTTAGAATGATTTAAGAGGTTTTACTTTGTCATCTTATGGTTAATAATCACATTATTCCCTTTGATCGCTTTGGGTGTAGTCAGACTCAGAAATGCTGCTGTGGTCCCAAATGATGCATGCGCAGTGAAGGCAGGGCTGACCAATTTTTAGGGGGGGGCCATTCGGTCTACGACATGGGGTCAAATCCTACCTCTACCACATTTCTCCATGGAAGGTGGACTTGTGTCAGGAAAGACATCTGGTGTAAAACAAGGGAACAGCCAAAGGGGCTTATTATTACTACAGCTGTCGAAAATAGGACCACAATTACTGATTGTTTTAATTTTGTTTATTTTACAGTGAAACAGGACTTATAACAACATATTAGAAATAAATAACAGGAAACATACCAAACTTTATAAGCTGTTACAAAGAAGAAGATTTTATGATATAATTTCCTGACATGCAACACAAGTATCAAATCTAGATTTTCAGTTTTTTCTTTTACCATATTTAGTACTGAAATATGGACTAAAATGAGTTAGGTTTTACTATTATTAATACTTATCAAAATGTGTACACAAATAATTCACAAAATAAATTTTTGTAGAATCACAACATCCTCAACAGTTTTATCACTTTTCAATGCACAGTACCAGTCAGACATTTGGACACTGAATGAGAAAATGTGTTCAAACATTTGCCTGCTACTGTACATGGACTCCAGTTTGTGACCCATCCATAATGTCCAAGCTTTATTAGAGGCATGTTATTCATAATATATGCAGTATTGTGCAAAGGTTTAAGGTTCATCACTAACTCAACAAAAAAATCTAATTTGAAATCTCCAAATACTGGTGATCAAGTGGTTAGTGCACTTTGTTTCAGTGTGGAAGGATCAAACCCCACCCCTGCCGCATTTCTCCATGTAATGTGGCGTTGTTTCATGAAGGGCCTCCGGTGTAAAACATGTGCCAATTCACCATGCACGTCCACCTCAGATTTGCTGTGGTGACCCTGAGTGCAAACCAGGGAACAGCCGAAGGGACTTACTTTATCAAATGTGTTTTTTGTTTATCATGTTTCCATGCTCATTTTAAAACTACAACAATAATAATAGATTTAATCATAAGGCGTACTGCCTGATGAATTACAACCCAAATCCAGTTGACATTCACTCTATAATAAAACAACTGTAAAAATCTGATTAAGCAATGTCTGATTGTGGATCATGGGGCAGCACAGTGGCTTAGTGGTTAGCACTGTTGCCTCACAGCAAGAAGGTCATGGGGTCGATTCCCACCTGTGGCCTTTCTGTGAGTTTGCGTGGGTTCCCTCCAGGTGCTCCAGCTTCCTCCCACATCCAAAGATATGCAGGTTAGGTGGATTGGAAACTGCAAATTGACCGTAGGTGAATGTGTTTGTTTGTCGTTATGTGGCCCTGCGACAGACTGGCGTCTGATCCAGGTTCTATCCTGCCTAGCGCCCTATGACTGCAGGAATAGTCTCCAGCCCCTCGCAGCCTGATCTTGGATACACAGTTGAAATGTGTGTGAGTGATTGTTTTTCACCAAATTTAAACTAAGTAATTTTAAACATGAAAAGTAGTCATACATGTTACTTATTTACATATATTTCTAAATTACACATTTAACAGATGTTTATTTTTATTTTAAAGTTTAATGTGTCTAAAACACTTGCACAATCTTGCATATAATGTTCTTTTTTGTGTCAGTGCTAAGATAAATATGGTGTATTGCAGGAAATAAAATAATAATACATGTAGCAAATGCATATTTGTAACTTGCAAAACGAAATCATGCATAATAAATTATGGAGCTAACAGTAAACACTGTGAGTTTCACAGGCTCTTTGTGGGTTGATGAGGACAAATTCATGGACATTTGTTGGGTCTGTAGACCTGTCAGCTGTGGCCTAGCACTTGCCTTACTACGCTGCTTTTGTCTCCCTGGGGAAACGTTTTGGAGCAGATGGTTGCCTCAGTAGGCAGAGATGAGTGTCATTTGACAGTAAATGATCTGCTCAGCACGAGGGGCAACATAGTATATCTTGTCCTTGGAAACGAAGAACAAGGCTGAAAATGTAACGAAAGACGTAGCGATGCTTTAAATTATTGATCTATAAATGGTGTACAACTGGTTCTGACACTGATACTCTGGATCTGAATGAAAAAGAGCATCTGTTGTTGTGTAGATTACCCAGGAGCGGATCTGGTCTTGGTGATCCTGGCAAACTGAAAGACTCAGCTGTTTCCACAATGAAGGAGATTATCTACGTGGGACAAAGATCATGCATGTTCCTCATATTAAAGAACTCTGGGATATTTTAAAATCTAGATTCTATTTTTAGATGTTTTTGAGAACATCAAAAGATTTTAATCAGTCCAATGTTGATTTAGAATGCAAACACAATCACGTACTGAGCTATACAGTATAAGCCTGTGGGGAAAGCTACAAACACTCAAAATAAACCACTCCTTCTCACCACTGAATAGAAGAAAATGTCAGATGTGTCTGGTAGCATGGAGGTGATCTTTGCAAAAGTACAGGTGTGCATGTTCATTTCACTCATTGTGAAGAAACATTTTAAAATTGATGATTATACAGTTAGCCACTGACATTAGCTTCCTCCCTGTTTGGTGATGCCACTCTCCACGAAGTCATTATAAGTTGATTGTTGATAAGGGACTCCTTCTTCTTGTTACAACAGGAATACAGTGCATCTGGACAGTATTCACAGTGCTTCACGTTTTCCACATTTTGTTATGTTACAGCCTTATTCGAAAATGGAGTTAATTTGTGGAGTAAGGCCTTCTCAGGTCTTCTTGAATATGATGCCACAAGCTTGGTGCACCTATCTTTGGACAGTTTTGCCCATTCTTCTTTGCAGCACCTCTCAAGCTCCATCAAGATGGATAGGGAGCGTCAGTGCACAGCCATTTTCACATCTCTCCAGAGATGTTCAATCGGATTCAGGTCTGGGCTCTGGCTGGGCGACTCAGGGACATTCACAGAGTTGTCCTGAAGCCACTCCTTTGATATCTTGGCTGTGTGTTTAGGGTCATTGCCCTGCTGAAGATGAACCATTGCCCCAGTCTGAGGTCAAGAGCGCTCTGGAGCAGGTTTTTCATCCAGGATGTCTCTGTACATTGCTGCATTCATCTTTCCTTCAATCCTGACTAGTCTCCCACTTCCTGCCACTGAAAAACATCCCCACAGCATGATGCTGCCACCACCATGCTTCACTGTCAGGATGATGCCTGGTTTACTCCAAACATGACACCTGGCATTCACGCCAAAGAGTTCAATCGTTGTATCATCAGACCAGAGAATTTTGTTTTTCATGGTCTGAGAATCCTTCAGGTGCCTTTTGGCAAACTCCAGGTGGGCTGCCATGTGCTTTTTACTAAGGACTGGCTCCATCTGGCCACTCTACCATACAGGCCTGATTGGTGGATTGCTGGGGAAATGGTTGTCCTACTGGAAGGTTCGCTTCTCTCCACAGAGGAAAGCTGGAGCTCTGATGGAGTGACCATCGGGTTCTTGGTCACCTCCCTGACTAAGGCCCTTCTCTCTCGATCGCTCAGTTTAGATGGGCAAAGAGTCCTGGTGAATCCGAACTTCTTAAATTTATGGATGATGGAGGCCACTGTGCACTGTGTACCTTGAAAGCAGCAGAAATGTTTCTGTTCTCTTCCCCAGATTTGTGGCTCGAGAAAATCCTGTCTCAGAGGTTTACAGACAATTCCTTTGACTTCATGTTTGGTGTGTGCTCTGACGTGCACTGTCAACTGTTGAACTTTATATGTAGACAGGTGTGTGCCTTTCCAACTCATGTCCAATCAATTGAATTTTCCGCAGGTGGACTCCAACTGTAGAAACATCTCAATTTTGAACTTCAAGGCAAAGGTTGTGATTTCTTAGCTTTTTTTTCATCCATCCATTTCGTCCTTTTTGGAATAAGGCTGTAACATAACAAAATGTGGAAAATGTGAAACGCTGTGAATACTTTCTGGGTGCGCTGTGTGTGTGTGTGTGTGTGTGTATATATATATATATATATATATATATATATATATTGTATACTTGCAAGAGACTGGTAGTGCCAAACATAGGCAAGACGCTAAGGTAAGCAGCTAACTGTACAATTGATTGTTTTAAATTATTTTTAGTGACGTAACCAGGGAACCAGACCAACATACTCTCACAAAAAATGCACAGTAAATTGTACAAAAAAGTATATATTTATATGTATTTTTGAGACCAATTTGTACATATCCCATATATTTTCCACCAGGGGGCATTGATGACATCATCAACAATAAGATAGCAGATCGTTTGGGTGAAAAGAAAGTTGTCTCTTACTTGTTATTGTGATTGTTATTGTGAACCCCTGTCCTAAACCTAACCCTAACCTTAACCCTAACTATAACCAAAATGCACACGTGTGTTTCTGATCATTAACCCTCAGGGGTCCATAAACTTACTGGCAGAGGTGGCACGAAGTCACCATCAAGTCACTCTCAAGTCATGAATCTGCTTACATGGCGCCTCCCCATCAATGTTTCTTCATTTTTCTGAACCCCTAAGGGTTAAGTAAGAAATGCAAGTTATGCATGTGCATGAAAATGAACAGGAATATACATGAAATATTGCACTTAACGTGACTATTCAGTGGAGTTAAGAAACAGTTTACTGTGATTGTAGCTTGCCCTGTACATTTGCATTGTGTAGGTGTTTTAGCCCATGATGATGTTTGCGTTCTAAATCAGTACTGGACTTATCAAAAATTATTTTTTGTCCCCACTGAAAAGATGAACCCAAAAGCTTCTAAAAATACAACCCAGGTTGAAAATTCTCAGAGGTACGCTTTAATTGTGACAATTTTCTTGTCACATTCTATCTTCACTGCACTTATCATTTAACTAAATGCACATCAGCCTAACATAAAGATAATGTCTCTCACATGCTGCTCTGAAAACAAGTCCTCTGACACATTTTCACTCACTGGAGCAGCTCAAACAGATTTCATTCTCCGGCTGCTTATTAGCTGTGTGGACCTGTTCACATTAGCCCTGTTTTGGGTCAGTAGGTCAGAGGACAGGCTCAGCAGCACCTGGGGGACACAGAGTTCATCATTCAGGCAGCCGTTAAGAACAGAAGGTTCGACACCTCGTTCAGGAGGTGCTGAGTATGCACATCTGTGTGCACAATGTTATGAGGTGTGCAAATACATTTCAGACAAGACCGAAGCAATATTTTTGATTTTGCAGAGGAGAAATGCAAGAGGAAAAAGGGTGGATTCAGAGGCTGGCTTGATGAATGTGTTGATGGTGGCATTTTGATAGGGGTAATTTTGACCTGACAAGGCCCAGGCTCTCTCATGAATCAAAATGTGTCAGCCAGGCGCTGGAGATGGAGGGCCGCTCATTGTGGCTCTGACACCCATGTGAGGCGCTGAGGCTGCTGGGGGTCAAGTGTGACACCTCATTAGAACGATGTTGATTTAGTGTGGCCGTGGCGCAACAGACCTCCTCCCCAGGGGTATGGAGAGGTGCTGAGTGAGGGGGTGAGGAGCACTGAGGACTGGACAGAGAATGAGGGCCGACTGCTCTTCATCCCCAAAGCTGTCATCTGACAGCTTGCAAATCACACATCTACACTGAACACATTGCCCTGCCCCCACTTAAATTTTTGGCTTATCCTGTTTTATGCGTTTATATAATGGCAAAAAAGCACTGGGTGATTTTTTTTTCACGGACTTTCTTATTATTTCTAAAGCTGTGCACTCTCATTTAATCCTCCCTCCTGTAATAACTAAAAATCACGGATAGAAAAATTCTCATCCTTCACCTTTGACCTTTGGATCTAAAATTGTTCTCTGCAATGTCAAGACTGTTGCTGACATTTTGCAGTTGTGTTTTCAGTGCAAATGCAAAGGAGAAGGAGAATTAAAATTTTAAACATGTCATCTGTTCCTGTATTTAAACAGCTCAGCCCATTTTTTGTCATGGGTTTTCGGCCTAATCTCAATCTAATCTCTTGGACTGTGGACAGATCTGTTTCAGATTTTCCAACTACAAAGACAGACATCACTACAAAACCAAATTCTGACGTGTGAACATTTACTATATAGAAATAATTTGGTTCTAAAATGTGTCTGACTGTCATTCACAACAAATTAAACCATCAGAAAACAGTGTTCAGTATGAATGGAATTGTTGATATCAAGGTTTGTGACATCAGTATATTTCTAAAGGTGGTATTGACATGAAATTTTCACTAGATGTCAGTAACAGCCCAAATAACCCACATATTCAAACAAATCAAACCATAGATGCCCATAAATGAATTCATGTGTAATAATGTAAAATGCCACAGGGAAAAAGTATTGAGTACATGAAGAAAGGGAGGTGCCAAAGGGCATGGAAGGCAAGACACAAGCTGAAATCTGTCAGTAATTAGAAAGCAATCCTGCACCTTGTCAGTGCAAATTATTATCAGATGGTTGAGTCCCAACTGATGGCCTATAAAAAGATGTCTCATTACCAAGGTGTCACACAAGAAACATCTCATGATAGGTAAAAATAAAGAGCTCTCTCACGATCTTCTCATTTTTATTGTTGCAAAACATACTGATGGTGTTGGTTACAGAAGGATTTCTAAACTTTTGAATGTTCCAGTGAGCATGCTGTTGGGTCCATAATCTGGAAGTGAAAAGAACATCATTTCACCATGAACCTGCCACGACCAGGTGCTCTTCACAAGATCTAATGATGATGATGATAATACGATGCTGTTTTGCAGTGGGGATAATTTGGGACAGACCTTGGACATGATGGAGAAGGAGCTACAGAAGTTTAAACAATGGTTTGATTCAAACACATTATCACTACACTTTGGTAAAACAAATTGTATCACATTTGGAAACAAGTCCAGGAATTTCTGCAGAAATGTATCATTAAATGATATTGAAATTGAAATCGTAACTGATACAAAATTTCTTGGTGTTGTTATTGATGATAAACTGTGCTGGAAAATGCATATTAATTTTGTGAAATCTAAAATGTCAAAAGCCATTGCTATTTTGCATAAAGCACAAGATTTTATTTCCCAACGCTCATTAACTATTTTATATCATTCATTGCTTGTTCCATATAGGACCTAAGCTATAAGAATTATTTGTGACAAATCATATTGCGAGCCAACAAATCCATTGTTTGCTTGCGGTGGAGATTATTTTTACAGGAGGCATCTTGAATCTGTCATTACCAATAAAGGCTTTTGTGCGAAATGTTAAATAAATTTCAGTAAGTGTGTTCAATACTTTTTGCCTATGTCATTCCATTTTATTACACATAATTTAATTTCTGAACTGATTTGTTTTGATTTCTTTGTATGTGTGAATTACTTGGGTTGTTACCGACATCTGGTGAAAATTTCATGTCAGTTGGACCTTTAGAAATATATTTAGTGAGAAAAATGGTGGGGTGTTCAATACTTATTTTACCCTCTGGGTGTGTGTGTGATTGTGTGTATTTACCTGTTCTCCTAATGAATTTGTGCTTTGATTCTGATAGATTGTACTTGTGTACTTCATTTTCTTTACATCTTGTCTCACAAGCATATGGCTTTCCAGTTTCATGTCGATGCACATTTCCTCATTATTGAGTCACACACTATGTAGTCATCCACAGCCTTCATTTCTGTGCCAGATTGTCTTGGTTCCATTCCTCCTCTCTTGCATTTGTTCCTTGTGTTTGATATCCAGTTGCTGGCCCACCCTACCTCCCTGTGTACTTCGAGCATACCCTGCTGTCTGTTGGACTTCTTAAGTAGTATGACTGCTGTCTGTGCTTTGTGTATCTGGTTAATCTGCTTTCCATCATGGACACTGTTGCCTTGTGGACTGACTTCCTGATGTATCCTGACCTCCTGCCTGTTTAAGCGGTTGCCTTGTCTGCTTGTTTCCACACGGAGACATTTGTTGAGCTCTGTTGCCACTATAGCAGATAATAAAGACTGTTCTTGTTTTACACCTGTGTGATTCTTTGTTCTGGTGTCTCCAGTTGTGCTAATGTGGTTACAGTCAGAAGACAGATACAAGAAAATATCTATAGGAAAAGTCAATAGGAAATGGTAATACAATAGTGTAATATATGAAAAATTAGATCATTCTCATTTTGACTTTAGAGAACTTCATTTTATTATTTTTTTGCCAAGCTTCAATTTTTTTAATATTGATTTGACATAATAAAAAATAAAAATAAATAAGCACTAGTTTTCCTAACAGTGCAAAAACATTTGGATACAACTGAAAGAGTGTTTAACATTAAATTAAATTATGACCATTAGCTATAGCGCCCCCACCTGGTCACAGTGCCCACTGTAACAACATTGTAATGTAGAGTTTGCTACATTTAAGTGACATATCTGCTTTTAATAGAAATGAGAACATTTGCCATCAACAAGAAATAAATACAGTGTAAATTCTAACATGCTGCATTTATTTGAAAAATTGTTTCACTTCCCTCCTGTGAACTTAAGTAAAACCAAAGCACATTAAAAGTTATTGATTAGGTTAAGAAAGTGAGATAAGTGGATTTCCAACTTTTTTTAAAGCATTTCCCCATAATATATTTTACAGTGTACACACCACAAAGACTATCCATTTTCAATAATTTCCACTGTGGGCTTGGACCTTCACTGTTTAACATATGTTTTTCCAGATTTACTTCCCAGGTACAAGCCACAGCTTTTTCTACCACATCATGCAAATTCAATGAGATAGTCTTATGTTTCTACATGGGTTTGACTGCACTGATTCTGAGGCGGCCATTGGATGTCAGGAAGTGACACGTTCTGCACTGCACAAAATGCATTAAGTGTCTTTTTTTAAATTAAACTATCATGCATGCTTAAATCTACAATGATAGAAAGCACTGGACCAAAAGAATATATCAGAAAATGCATGAATAAAGAATGAAGCTTACATCAAGGAGATGGTCATTTATCATTCAGTAAGTGCAGGCAAAGATTTAATATAATTACATTGTGAAATTATCATCAGTAAACCTGTCCTTCTTTCCTTCTTGTCTGCATGCAGGCACATGCATGAACACATGCGCACACATGCTCACACAAACAAAGGTGCAGAGGGCCATCTGTCTTTTCTGATGGGTCAAATGTGAAAAAAACAATGAAGGCAGCTGTGACGTTTCACAGATTGTCTTCTATGTAACACTCACTGCACTGCTGTGAGTGATAAGAAGTAATTTAGATTTTATAGGTTATACTATTAAATCTCTCTCTTGCCAGGAATGAATGATTTGTGAAGTCTGTTGTGGGCAATGCCACAGTCCACTTTTGTTGCCTTTGAGATTTTACTCATTAGTTTGAATAATAACTGTCACTAATTCAAGCTGTTCTCAAATGGCTTTTTGAATAGAAAGAGAGAGAGAGAGAGAGAGATTAACTCACTCCGAGAGGCCCGGGAACGGCTGAATATTGTTCTAGTGGTGGGGAGATTTGGGGTGGGGGGAAGGAAAAAAATCTCTTCGCAGCCACAGAAATGAACTTGATGCTCTCAGGGGTGGGTGGTGAAGGGTGGGGGGAATCACCATTCCTTGCTCCTGACAATCAAAATTAGATTGGCCAACACTATGTCAACACTGGCCTCAGTTAAGGCATGACGGAAGAGGGAGGGGGGCAACCCCCCGTGGGTGTTTGAGAGTTTGCCATGTGAACTATGGAGACCCCACAGTGCCTTTCAGTGACTGGTCAGGCCTCAAAGAAATCACAAACCCCTTTTATTGGCCAGAACTGTAACTGACAGCATCTCTTCCCTAGGTTCTGTACTTTATGGAGTTATTATCACTTCTTACCCTGACATTTTTCATTCCACACATATCCACAACAGATCTGCAACGCTTGTCAAACAAACCAAGCTGCAAACATCCTGAGTGAACACGAGGCCATTTGTATTTTCATTCCATACATGTGTGAAGCGTCAATGACTGACATTAAAATCACCACAAATATACATAGAATAAAAATTATAAAGCCCGGAAGAAATTATGAAATTATACAAAGCATTATGAAATTATACAAAGCAAAATATTTGCAAATATTGAAAAACTTGCATAAATTAATAAAAATGAATTCATAAAATAATTTCTAAATGAATATAAAAGTAAAATATATGACCATTTTTCAATGTTAAAATTACATTATTTCTTTAAGGTGATCTCCTGCATTTTATGTATTTAATCATTTGTCTATAATAATGTTATTATTAAGTGATTATCTCCAAGTATGTTTGAGTTTTCATGTACCAGACAGTCTAACGACAAAGAAATCAAGTTTTTGTTTTATTTGAAAATGATGTCTTTAGTTTATAACTTCACAACTGTTTAGTTTTCTTATAGAAAATCATCTTGTATTTGAATTTTGTTTGAATAGGAATGCTATTTTCAATTAGGAATGATATGTATTTTATTTTAAAATGAATGTTTCTGTTGACACACCAAGGAAGAAATAAAAACAAAGCAAAACATCAAACACACACACACACACGCATGCGCACGCACGCACGCACACACTCACACAGTTGTATATAAAACAAACCATACTTTTTGAAGAGGTAATGCTGCTGCAATGTGACCAGCAACAGCTGTCAAACTGCACCCAAAGAGAAATGAATAAAAATTAAAAGTATTGTTATGAAATAGCACAGAATTAATGTCCACTTCATAACAAATGCAGGAATTGTATTTGGATTTTTGTGAATATTAAAGTAACCTGTACAACATCAAATCTGTGAATTTTAAGACTGCGAAATTAAACAGATTTGAAAAACTAATTTTCTTTACAATTTGGAATCTTAATGTTGCTTCTTGTGAACTTTGACTGAGCAAAAAAAGTAGGTTAAAAGTAGCAATATAACTCAAACATATTTCGACACAGGTAATTTGAAAAGTTTTGCTTGTTTCCATTAAAAGAGATTGTGATCATGTTGATTTACACACAGACAAGCAGACACATAAATGCCTGAGTGTGTCATCAAACTAAACCCACGTTTGGCGTAGTGACTGAAAGTGCAATGGAAGAAATTTCATGAAAATTATGGGAAACTAAAGGATCCATCTGGTTCGAGCATGGACCAACTGTTTTGTAAAGATCAGAAGGTCTTGTGTGGTGTTCCTGTCATGTGTAGCTGTCATTTCCTCAGATTTATTTGAGCATAATTATGTTCCTCTGGAAAGAAAAAACAAAAATACAACAACAGACTGTTTATGATGTCATCTTCTTGGAAAGCAAATGGTGGGTAAAGAGTTTATCAGGGTTGTGTTTTTGGAGGTTTGATCAGTGACCTGGAATATTTCGGCACAGCAGTGAGACTGCAGCTGTGTCCTTGTGTAACCTTCTGGCTTCTTTTTCACATCATCTGAATAAATCATCCTTATTCCATTTTGAACAAAACAGATATGCTGCTTTTCAGAATTCATGTTATCTAACCCAAGCATGCCGAAATCTTGTTGTTGTCAATAAAGTGAAAAACTTTCAAGTCATTGCACAGTACTGTGAGAAGTGTTTAGAATAAGTGCAGGAACAAACAAGCAAACAAACAAACAAACAAACATTGCTCAAATTATAGTATAAGTATGATGATGTCTTCCTCCCGACTACATGCAGCTAAAATTATTTTGCAAACCATGATTTTATTAATTTAATTTAATTTAATTTAATGTAATTGTGTTTATTTATTTATTTTTTTACCATCTTATTGGAGGAAAACATTCAGTTTTACTTATTTATGAATATGTTCATGAACACACTTCAATACGTTTTAAACAACTCTTGGGACACCTTTTGGATTTAGCTGATGACAAAAATTAAATGGCTTATATCACTTAAATAAAAATTACTCTTACCAATTCCATGATACTGATCACAGCTCACAGGGGCCATGGAAATTATGTGTTATTGCTTTCCTCTCTGTGCACACTGTGTGAACACAATAACGCCAAAACAGAAGACTGATTTTGATTTAATTTAGTCAACAGATGGTTATTGGGTCATGAAAGAGCTGATTAAATTTTTAAGTTGATCCAGGTCTTATACAAAAATGTTTTGCAATCTTTTTTTGTTGTTTTTCCTTGATCTCTTACCTGTTTCAAGAACTAGCTTTTCAACAACATTAAACGTGATGCATATATAGTGCAAAGATGACAAAAAACTTCCAAACTCTTTGACATTCATGCTCACTTGTTCCCCAAAACAAAACCTCCTTGATAGAAATAAAAGATGGATTTTTTTATCTCATGTTTTCTGGCATGTCAAACTAGCAACAAAAGAAAAGAAAAGAAAAAAAAGACAAGTAATAAAATAAAACCAGTAGTTAAGTACTCTTGTGGTTGAGGTTCATTGCAATTTGCACTATGACTGAATTTTTCATAGTGAAGTATGGGGTACCTCAGGGATCAGTTCTAGGTTCACTGTTATTCTGTACTTAAATAGCACCTCTTGGTCAGATTATACATACATCACCATGGGACTAAATTTCACTGTTATGTTGTTGATATGATAAATATCACCTATAGCTGGATATAGTGTGGCTGTTGTTGCTCTTCATTTGAGTCATTAACTTGATGTCTGCAACTCATCTAAATCTCTGTCCCCAACTCCCCTGGCCATTCTTGGGGGGCATTCGAATATATTGTATATTCCCATTGTACTGTATTTTCCTATCTTTCACAAGTGTCTCTTGACGGGGTCAGAGTTCAGCATGTTAATCTTCTGGTTTTGGGTACTGCAGTCAACCATGAGCTCTTTATGTCCAACTTCTACAGCTGCTTGTGGTCCAAAACAATAAAAACATCCATCAATGTCCTTCCTTGCCTGTGTAGGGTGAGTATAAGTGATGATGTACACAGCACATTTATGCACTTGAGGAGCAGAGGACTGTGTGAATGTTTGTTTATGTCAAGTGAGGGCTTGTCAACAGGTTTATGTCATTGCTGGTTGCCTACACTGGGTGGTCTTTGTCTGTTTGTATCCATTAAAAGCTTTGTTCTCATTCTCATTTGTCTCCTATTGATTGTTTAAATTAGGTTGATGAGAGGCCCTCCTTTCAGGTGGCACATTAATTGGGTCAGGCTGGATCTTATATGAAATCCAAATAATGGTGACCCAAACTCCAACAGTAAACCTTTGTCCTCTAAACACTCTCCAATTATCCTCACGGTGAAGCTGCGTCACTCCACCTCTGCTGCCTGTTTCCATTTTCCATCAATGACGATGTCACTGATGGATTAAATAAAGCATGATTTTTTACTTCTTTGCATCTCCAAATCTGTATGGTTTTCTGCCAATGTAGAGAAGAGAATTAGGGGTAATTAAAAATGCAGAGGCTTTTTGGTGCACTGACTTACATGTGGGCCAAGTCTCCTCAGCATGTCATAAACTGAGTGGTTTAATTTGCT